>NC_089798.1:19229629-19292129 GCF_040412425.1 Macrobrachium rosenbergii
AGAACCAGCCATGTTTCAGGGAAGCCCTTCCCACCCCCAACCCCTTTGTTGCCCTTTGGTGCTAGTGATATCCGACCCCCACAGTATTTTTTTTCCAGATAGTAAGTCATATGTATACCATGTTCGTTTGAAATTGCTCAATGTGTTTCAGAGTTATGGTGGAACACACACACACATACACACACTTACATACATACATGCATCCATTTTTATATTTATAGATATATATATATATATATATATATATATATATATATATATATATATATATATATATATATATATATATATATATATATATATATATATATATATATATATATATATATATATATATATATATATAAATTAATAATAAGTGTCCCTTGCTTTGCTCTGTCCATCTTTGCAGTAAAGTATGTGTACAAAAATGCTATATATATATATATATATATATATATATATATATATATATATATATATATATATATATATATATATGTATGTATGTATGTATATATTGTCACGATGCATACCAAGTACCTGGTTATTACACAACTAATCACAGATTTCAAAAATATACCTCACTTCAGCCAGATGCCTGAACTCTCATAGCAACAAGAATTATGACTTGAGTACTCTAAAGGTAACAGTGATCCCATAAAAAGCTTATTAATCATGTGAAAATTGAAATAAGTTTATCAAAAGAATAGTGAGGTATCAAAAGTTAAACAAGAAATATACTAGAGTAAAAGGGCATCACTCCATCAAACAACCTTAACTGTTTCCCTGGTCTTAATTCGCTTCAGCAAAACTAAAGGAACAAAACATGTTTATCACACTGCCATATGAATACAGTTAATCCTATTCACTGGTGGTCAATAAATGAAACACTGTTTTTTAAACATTTAAAAAAAAATATATTTTAAAATTCAATATTTATAATTAGAATTCACAATCTGAAAAATTTTACTATACTTGAAAACAACACAAAATTTAATTAGTTCTTGAATTAAATTATTAAACAAAATTAAATCACAAAAATTTTAATTTACCAAGAAATTAAATTAATTAAGAAAAATTCAAACTATCAAGAATTATTCAAGATTTGCAAAGAAAATCTTAATAAATGAAAATTAAATCAAGTAGGCAATGTTAAATCATCAAGAAATATTTAAAATGCTAAGTAAATAAATGTTACATCACCAATAAAAATCAAGAAATTGCAAACACAAGAACACACACACACACACACAAAAAAAAAGATTTATCAATAATAATTTCACTTAGGCAGAAATTTTCCTAAAACACCTTATTATACCATGGTAATAATAAGTAGCATTCACTTTACCTTACACAGGCTTGAGAAAACCTTTGTAAATTCCTTTTGCAGCAGCGTAAAATTCACAAGACACACTTTTTTGTCTGGGGCCGTTACAATTTAAACAATTTCACTAACCTCAGATCTCAAAAACTATACTTAATACCAGTGACCGCAAATATTTTACGTTAATGATTACTCTCTTTTTAAGAAATACAGAGAGAGAGAGAGAGAGAGAGAGAGAGAGAGAGAGAGAGAGAGAGAGAGAGAGAGAGAACCAAACTGAATGGTATCTGAAATAAGAATGAATAGATTTTTGGATTCCAGTTGAAAATGAAATAGATGATGTCATTAAGGCATTTTGGGTGTGAGATACAAAAATTCTTCTAGAATAAGGAAGATGACGTAACTTCTGGCAAAACGTTTTGAACTCAATCGGGAGAATATATGACACAATCGATCATGAGATCCTACTCCAAAACTGCATATGTGACCAGAGCCATGTATGTAACATTAACATGCTCAAACACATGGCAATTGTCATTCCCGACCTGTCATTGCGTAAATTAAAACAAAGAGAAAAACCCAACACAACGCGCTTCTCTTAGATGAACTGATGACAGATGAAGTGAAACAAACCTTTCGCTAAGACACACGTGTTCCTTATATACTACGCTTTTATCAGAAAGAAATGATTAATTCTAAATTACGTTATTAAGTCATCTAAAGCATTAATTCTAAATCACTAAGTCTTTGGAGATCTGATACCACTACATATGATATTTCAACAATCATTATCATTACACATAATACATGATAAATGAAAGAGCAAATATATAAAAATTATAGGAGGAAATATGTATTACAAGGCAGCATCATGAAAATATATATATGCAAATGCATACATAAATACATACATATGTGTATGTATATAAGGATTCGGTTTGATGTGAAAGGGGCCCTGAGGCAAGGGTGTTGTATTCCCTTGGTTTCATAATATCTTTTCTTCTTGGATAGAGTGATGAGAGTAGATGTAGGTGGAAAGTTGTGGGATAAGAAGAATGTTGTGAACAGGGTGGGGAATGGCTGATTTTCACAGATGATGCAGTATCAATTGGGGATAATGAAGGGAAACTGCAGAATTTATTGCTGCTGGTGAAGCCTTCTGGATGGGTGTGGGAGTTCAGCATGCTGCTGGTGAAGCCTTCTGGATGTGTGTGGGAGTTCAGCATGCTGCTGGTAAAGCCTTCTGGATGGGTGTGGGAGTTCAGCATGCTGCTGGTAAAGCCTTCTGGATGGGTGTGGGAGTTCAGCTTGCTGCTGGTGAAGCCTTCTGGATGGGTGTGGAAGTTCAGCTTGCTGCTGGTGAAGCCTTCTGGATGGGTGTGGGAGTTCAGCATGCTGCTGGTGAAGCCTTCTGGATGGGTGTGGGAGTTCAGCATGCTGCTGGTGAAGCCTTCTGGATGGGTGTGGGAGTTCAGCTTGCTGCTGGTGAGGCCTTCTGGATGGGTGTGGGAGTTCAGCTTGCTGCTGGTGAAGCCTTCTGGATGGGTGTGGGAGTTCAGCATGCTGCTGGTGAAGCCTTCTGGATGCGTGTGGGAGTTCAGCTTGCTGCTGGTGAAGCCTTCTGGATGGGTGTGGGAGTTCAGCATGCTGCTGGTGAAGCCTTCTGGATGGGTGTGGGAGTTCAGCATGCTGCTGGTGAAGCCTTCTGGATGGGTGTGGGAGTTCAGCATGCTGCTGGTGAAGCCTTCTGGATGGGTGTGGGAGTTCAGCATGCTGCTGGTGAGGCCTTCTGGATGGGTGTGGGAGTTCAGCTTGCTGCTGGTGAAGCCTTCTGGATGGGTGTGGGAGTTCAGCTTGCTGCTGGTGAAGCCTTTTGGATGGGTGTGGGAGTTCAGCTTGCTGCTGGTGAAGCCTTCTGGATGGGTGTGGGAGTTCAGCTTGCTGCTGGTGAAGCCTTCTGGATGGGTGTGGGAGTTCAGCTTGCTGCTGGTGAAGCCTTCTGGATGGGTGTGGGAGTTCAGCTTGCTGCTGGTGAAGCCTTCTGGATTGGTGTGGTAGTTCAGCATGCTGCTGGTGAAGCCTTCTGGATGGGTGTGGGAGTTCAGCATGCTGCTGGTGAAGCCTTCTGGACGGGTGTGGGAGTTCAGCTTGCTGCTGGTGAAGCCTTCTGGATGGGTGTGGGAGTTGAGCTTGCTGCTGGTGAAGCCTTCTGGATGGGTGTGGGAGTTCAGCATGCTGCTGGTGAAGCCTTCTGGATGGGTGTGGGAGTTCAACATGCTGCTGGTGAAGCCTTCTGGATGGGTGTGGGAGTTCAGCATGCTGCTGGTGAAGCCTTCTGGATGGGTGTGGGAGTTCAGCATGCTGCTGGTGAAGCCTTCTGGATGGGTGTGGAAGTTCAGCTTGCTGCTGGTGAAGCCTTCTGGATGGGTGTGAGAGTTCAGCTTGCTGCTGGTGAAGCCTTCTGGATGGGTGTGGGAGTTCAGCATGCTGCTGGTGAAGCCTTCTGGATGGGTGTGGGAGTTCAGCATGCTGCTGGTGAAGCCTTCTGGATAGGTGTGGGAGTTCAGCATGCTGCTGGTGAAGCCTTCTGGATGGGTGTGGGAGTTCAGCATGCTGCTGGTGAAGCCTTCTGGATGGGTGTGGGAGTTCAGCTTGTTGCTGGTGAAGCCTTCTGGATGGGTGTGGGAGTTCAGCATGCTGCTGGTGAAGCCTTCTGGATGGGTGTGGGAGTTCAGCATGCTACTGGTGAACCCTTCTGTTTTGGTGTAGGGAGCAGCTAGTGTTGCGCAAGTTTTATGCGCATGGTATTCATCCTCGAATCAGCAGTTCGGGTGTGTGTATTACACTGATCATCGTCTGTTTTTTTTTTTTTAATCTTGGGAGCCACCATTTTAGAGGAAATAGGTGTGGGCTATTTGGCATCGTGACTGCCTATATACATATATACATACATGCATACATACCTAAGTACATAAATATATAACTTATATATATGTGTGTATTAATGTGTGTGCCTGTGTATGTGTGTTCGTGTATCAGTTTTTTTTGTATGTGTACGTATTTATTTAGGGTCTTACATACCATGAATTCTCTTCAATTCACATTGACGTTGATGTTGGAACTGACGCTAAATACGGGTTTCTGCAAAAGATTTAAATTCATATCAAAAGCTGTGCAATTTTTTTTCTGCTGGTTTTATAAAGGGGAATCGGTATTTGGTGTAAGCAAGGAAACATATAAACATTTTTTTTGTCTTTCCTCGCCCAGTAAAAACTCCTTTCGTACAGCGAAGTAAAAATTCATCTTTCGTAATTCTCAGTATATTCGGTACGTGGTGCTTTTCATGGCTTTTAGTAAGAGGAAGCCTTGAAAGAAGCGCTCAGGTTAAAATCGTCTCCCCCCCCCCTCTCTCTTTGCATTTGTGGCTGTCCTACCATTCTAGTTTTTTATCTTGTTATTCATGTGCATGCGAGACACAGTTTTCCACGTGTTTCGTGTAAATTTGGTCCGTCCAGTCTTTTATTTAATTTTTCCAATAAAATTGATTTTCAGTGGAGGATTAAACGGCTGGTACAGTTTACTTGTCATTATTTCAACATCAGTTTTCGATATTTTGTTCTCATGTTTTTAGGTTTTTAGGCTGCTGCTCTTCCCTCTTTCCCTCATTCCATCTCTTTTCATCTTACAGGCCATGGATACACCAGGGAGTTATCAGTACAGGGCTGCACCCACGCGGTGGCCACTAAACCTCGGAGTATTTTTTCAAAATTTTTTGTTTAAAACGCAGTTTTCCTACAGGTCCAGGCTTTGTAGTTTTTTCTGCAAGATGACCTGAAACGGTTGGATGTGATGGTTCTTAGGCTGTTTCATAAAACTAAAGGATTTTCTCCCGGTTTGAAGGGTAGATGAAATCAAAATATCAGTCGAGATATTTTATAGGGGAATTAATCACGGATGATCAACATCATAATGAAAGTGTACTTCCAAAGCAAAGCAGTTTGCGTGTTTTTTCTTTGTTCCATTATAAATCAGTTTTCCATTTTAAGAGCTGACTAGAAGGTTGATTGAATTCCTTAGCATATGTATTCTCTTAATCATACATTTACAGGTTACTTTTTTTTTAACATTTCTTCTCCTGTATGAGTTCTTTTTCAGGTTCTGTCAAGTCTTTTCATTTTCTTACACAGTCTCAACCAGAACTTTATGACATGTGAGGCGCTGCACTAGAGGCCACTCACGGTGACTAAATCATTCCCAGAATCCTAGTCGTCATTCCTTGCTTCCAGTGAGGTACTATCAGCTTTCCCAGTGGGAGAAAGTACATAGTGAAGTCGTGCTCTTAAAATTTACGCTTGGTCTACTTTTCAAAAACCCTTAGTGAATGCCCTTAGTGAACTTCGACAATTTGAACTGGTACTGTTTGAGTTTAGAAAACTGTTTCTGGATTTTTATTAAAGATTACTGAGGTGACATTCATTACATTTCCTGTAAATTAGAAACAAATTAGTTGTTCCACATGAAATAAACAGGTCGATATTTGGGATTAGATTAACTTAGGTAGAGTTATGTTAACGTGTATCTAACATTTCTCTCCGTACATTCATTACATTTCCTGTAAATTAGAAACAAATTAGTTGTTCCACATGAAATAAACAGGTCGATATTTGGGATTAGATTAACTTAGGTAGAGTTATGTTAACGTGTATCTAACATTTCTCTCCGTACTTTCCCAGCAGAGTAGCAGTGCTAGGCCTTGTCACCTTTGTTCTAGAATCACTGAAAATCTGCTGAATCACCTAAAACAACTGGTATATCTCTGCCTTCGTTCTGATCATCGGCACCGATTCCTTGTTGAAAGATCATCTGCCAGTGTCTTTTGCTACCACTCACATTGGGTCATCCTGTCGAGAACTATGGAAACCGTGCATTGTGCTTTTGTTATACCTGAAGATTTTGTTAATTTCTACCAAATGTTCCACTTGCTCTTCTCCTCCGAACAACTCCTTCAGATTTTTACGGGACACAGTCTTTGTAGGAAGGAATGTTCTCATATTTGGAGGTTCTTCTCACACCATTCTTTTTAGGAAAGTTCCATTAAAGGCTTCGGTCCGATGACTGTCGCTGGCCTTGCTTCCAGCTTGTATTCACATCAGTTGAATTTAAAGGTCACCACCTTCTTTTTCTATAGACTGACTTGACGCTGCCTAAACTCCCTTAGCCTCATTGTACACGGCAAGTTCTGCAATACCAGTGATGTAATGGATTTGAAAGTTATCCATTTTACTTATTGGTGCATTCCACGAGTCATCCCAAAAAGCAATTCCAGGATCACTTAATTTTTTATGTGAAGGCTGTTTAGATAGTCAGCTAGAATAAATAAGTAAAGAGGAAAAAGTCGCTTAATCTCAAGGGAAACAATATACCCTGCTTTGTCATTCCTGTCTGTTTCCTTAACGTAAGAAATTTGCTTGAAAGACAAACTATATATATATATATATATATATATATATATATATATATATATATATATATATATATATATATATATATATATATATTATATATATACATATATATAATACCTGTGTGTGTGTGTTTATTTGTTCATTAAGCTAATTCTACTTAATAGGAGGTGGCTTCCTAGAAAAGAAAGGCAGCGGTCACTACCGCATTCATACTTAAACTGCTGAATCGTGAATGAACCCCCTGTGCAGAAACTTTGCACATTAACTACTTCATACACTTACACCGGATGCTCATCAGCAGTGTCGAGCGTCTGTTCAGACACTTTCTTGAACGCACTCTCTCTCTCTCTCTCTCTCTCTCTCTCTCTCTCTCTCTCTCTCTCTCTCTCTCTCTCTCTCATTTCTGAAATGTTGAGGCCCCTCTTTTCCACGTAGTCTATCCAGGCCTTTAAAGGTCCTTTCATAATCTGGGCAGAGCTAGAACAGATTTTCTAGAAAAATCCGTGGTGTTAAACATTACAAGAGAAAAGGCAAGATAGATGAGATGGTACCTCCTCACCCTGGAAACTTGCTGAAAAATCAAAATTGTGAGCCCATCTAATAGATCTGAATGCAAGGATGATCAGTATTGTAAAGTTTTATAAAGCGTGTACAAAGAGCTGATGGAACGACTGCGCCAGAGGAATGCGAATCCCTTGTAAGAAATTTAATGTCTCAAGTTTTTCACCAGTAAATAAAGGTGCGAATCAGCTGCTGAAGACCAAATCAGGAAATATTTAAAACACGGGAGAATAAAAGAATAAAAACATACAAATAAAAGAATGAAAACGTTTCTCCAGAACATCTGGAAGGTTTCCCAGTTCTTTATTAAGCATTTGAAGAAAAATTAACGGAATGTTTCTCAAAACTGAATTTCAGTCAATAAATTAAACCTAGAATTTTAAGAGTTGCATGCACATAAAGAAACATTCTCGATGAAAAGGTCAGTATAGCGGTGATCCAATGTCCTAAACTTACTGACAATCATGCTTTGAGTTTTGTCAGGTGTGCATGCTTTCACGGAGATATTAAAAAAAAAAAAAATTAGCATTCACAATATGATTAGATAACAATGGATGAAAATAAATAATTGGTATCAGGTTTACGAATATTTATTTTTATATCGTTTTGAGAATCGGCGCCTGGATGGTTTTGCCCGTACCTGCGGATCTATGATTTCATTTACCTCGTTAACCTGGCATGCAACAGACTTGCGTCCATTCCCTTGTTAACAAGGACCGGTGTGGTCAGTGGTGATTTGTTATAACGGAAGATTCATGTTCTCTCTAATGTCATAACTAGCTGTGTTCATGTTAACAAGGGCCGAGTCCTATAAGCCCCCGGCTAGGAATTTGACTGGACCTTGCTTTTGACAGGAAGGAGAAATTAAAATTGGGGTAAGGGGAGGAATGAGATTAACGATAAAGGCATTATAGAAATAATCTGCAAAACCGTATATGAGAAGTTTTTGGAATAAGGAGAAAGAAAAAAATTTGTTCAACCACATTAAAAGAAGATATAGAACAGGTTTTCCTAGGCTGGAATTTAACAAAAGTCTGTAAAATTGAAAATCGATCAGTTGAGAATAAACAGACTGAAATTACGTACGAAATTACTGTTACACATCGGTCAGTTACGATCAGCATTGCTATATGGACACGACTCATGGCATGACAGTGAAACTATAGAAAAAAAGTTTCTGTCAATTTGAGAATAATCGTCAAGAAGAATATTAGGAATCGGATGGCAGGATAGAGTTGTAAAAGATACCACAAGGGATATTGCGGAAGTTCCTTATTTAAATGAGTTAATAATAAAAGTGAGCTAGAGATGGCTTGGAAGTGTCCGTCACACGGAGAATAGTTCTTAATACTGTTGTGAGAGCTGGGCTACTACAGCGTTAATGGAGTTGAAGTACCCTCACTCACTTGGATGAGAACAGTGAGACGGAAGGAAGGGTGCAGATGATTGGAGATTTATGGAAGTAAAACACAAAAAAATACACGAGAGACGGAACTTCAGAGGTCCATTGTATCGCAAGGTGTTGTAGGCGATATATATATATATATATATATATATATATATATATATATATATATATATATATATATATATATATATATATATATATATATATATATATATATATATATATATATATATATATATATATATATATATATATATATATATATATAATTTATATATATATATATATATATATAATATATATAATTTATATATATATATATATATATATATATATATATATATATATATATATATATATATATATATATATATATATATATATATATATATATATATGTATATATTGTTACGTGGGTCATTCGGCTAATGAGTTTAATACTTAGGTAATTGGATTTATATTGCCTTGCTTTACCTAAGACCCACATAATTCTGTCAGTTAAGGCTAAATTTAACTCTAAAGGACAGATATTGAATAGATCAGGTTGCCAGTCAACACTTTTTAGCAAAGAATAGAGGTTTATTCATGACCACATGAATGAATTCAGGCAACTTACTGGAACACTAGTTTCAACAAAAGTAAAATAAAATTAAATGGATTATTTACAGGAGCCAACAGTAGCTCAGCATATTAGTCATACTTAGGACAAACTTCCATGCTACATAGAATGAACGCAACTGATTTATGTGCCTCTCAGATGCTTTTATCAGGCAATTAACTGCAAGGTCAAATTGAGGCTTCTTGGTACTGAGGATGCGGATTCCTCTCCCAGAAAGAGGATTTTTGTTCAGGCCCAAGGCGTACACAATTCTGGGAAAGGATGTATCCATATAGCAACATTGCATTACAGAAACTCTCATTTGTGATTACTTAATCACAAGGGGATGATTTCTTAAGTGAAGAATAATACTTTTAACACCATGGAGGATAAGTAATGTTACTTCACTAGACAACACTAATTGTACTTGATAGATGACTTCATAAATGGGATATGTTTCCCTAGGATTTCTTAGTCAGTGACTGTTTAAGAGAGGAAAATTTGAAAAAGGAAAAATAAGAGTTTCAGTCAAAGGGAAAGAGAACTGGGAGCAATTGTCAATTCAGACTTACTGCTAGGTTAACTAATGCAGTGATCAGTTGCATGGGATTCCTTGGTCTGTTGGAATAACAATTTTCTCCTCGCTTTGAACAAAGGCGGGGAAACAGAGTAGTGCTTGAAGGAGACATGGGCACGTCCGTGTGCTGTGGCAGCTGCGTCTAGAGTCCTGATGCTGTGGCAGTTTCTTGCTGGTTGCTTGAAAACTCCTCTTACCCAGGGCTTGACCTGAAATGACAATAGTCTCGCCAGTACACAGAGTAGAGAAAAGTGGGTTTTAAGAACAGTATAACTAAGCCCTTGCCTAGCAAAACTGTATCCCTCTATTACCGTCTAAGCTAAAGTCTCTCCTGATGGCGAATTTAATTTGAAAACACTGCTTCCCACTTGCTTCTTCGCGTGCTAACAGCCTACATTGTCTGCCCTCTTACTTTAACAAAGGTAAATTTTTTTTTTTTTATAAAATTAAGAAGCGAGGGAAGAGAGGCCGAACAGGGAATATTTATATTATACGTATATGTATGTATATATATATATATATATATATATATATATATATATATATATATATATATATATATATATATTTGTGCATGTGTGTGTGATTGTTGTGTAAGAGAATTATTGTAACATAAGGCATATAAAAAAGATATGGCTGAGAGAAAGTTATAAGAAATTTAATAGTATTCACGATAGAGAAAGTGAGCTGCGAGCTAATGTGATTTCTCTTTAGAAGACTGCAGTCGATTTACCTTAGACGTTAATGGTAGTTAGAACTCTTGGATTAGACATTAACAGTAGTTAGAACTCTGGAGTAAGACGTTAACAGTAGTTAGAGCTCTGGAGAAAGACATTAACATTAGTTAGAACTCTTGAGTAAGATGTTAACGGTAGTTAGAACTCTTGGATTAGACGTTAACAGTAGTTAGCACTCTTGGATTAGACGTTAATGGTGGTTAGAACTCTAGGATACGTTAACAGTACTCAGAACTCTTGGAGTAGACGTTAACAGTAGTCAGAACTCTAGGATACGTGAAAAGTATTTAGAACTGTTGGATTAGATGTTAATGGTATTTAGAACTCTTGGATTAGATGTTAACGGTAGTTAGAACTCTAGGGTATGTTAACAGTATTTAGAACTCTTGGATTAGACGTTAATGGTAGTCAGAACTCTGGGATAAGACGTTAACAATAGCTAGAACTCTGGGATAAGACGTTAATGATAGTTAGAACTCTGGAATTAGACGTTAACGGGAGTTGGAACTCTGGGATAAGACGTTGAAGGGAGTTGGAACTTTGGGGCAAGACGTTGACGGGAGTTGGAACTCTGGGATAAGACGTTGACGGGAGTTGGAACTCTGGGATAAGACGTTGAAGGGAGTTGGAACTCTGGGTTAAGACGTTGATGGGAGTTGGAACTCTGGGATAAGACATTGACGATACTTGGAACTCTGGGATAAGACATTAACAGGAGTTAGAACTCTGGGATAAGACGTTGACGGTAGCTGGAACTCTGGGATAAGACGTTAACAGTAGTTAGAACTCTGGGATAAGATGTTAATGGTAGTTAGAACTCTGGAGTATGACATTAACGGTAGTTAGAACTCTGAGAGAAGACGTTAATGGTAGTTAGAACTCTGGAGTATGACATTAACGGTAGTTAGAACTCTGGGAAGACATTAATGGTATTTAGAACTCTGGGGTCCTTTGGTGTGTTTGCTCAGTTTTGAGTGTTCTTCAGAAAATAATTTGTCCACGTTTCCTTGGGAAATATTATGAAATACTGATTCAGTTTGTGAAAGCATGAATGCTAATTTAAAGTTATAGTAGGAAATAATTCTGGTTGTCGTCCATGTCAAGGGATATTGATTCAATTTAGTACATATATACGAGTATTTAAATATAACGGCAGAGGTAATGTAGAGAAAAGCGTTCTATCTTTGAATAAAAATGGAACGTTTTAAGCTCAGCTTAAGCTATAGGATGAAGCTGTATTCCATATGCTCCATTCTCTCTCTCTCTCTCTCTCTCTCTCTCTCGTTAGCGATTCCCCAGAGTTAACTGTTATCTAGTATCTATATTCAGTGGTTAAAGTATGAAAGTGCTCTTAATATTTGGGTGGACTTAACACTATACTATAACATGCACATACTCTCATATATATATATATATATATATATATATATATATATATATATATATATATATATATATATATATATATATACATAGATACATAGATACATAGATAGATATGTGTGTGTGTTTTTGTGTGCGTTTAGTTGATAACCAGCCAGTTTTCACTACCACATTCATACTTTCACTGTGTGTGTTTGTATGTCAAACAGTTAAGTTACTTTCTCATTCGGATTTCATTTAATGAGTTTTATAAATGAAATTTATTTACTGATTTCGTTTCGTTAATTTTTATACGTGTACTGCATTGGTTGTCACTTTTTCACCTCTCTCTTTATCTTTGTATGAATGTGTGTCTGTGTCTGCATGAAACTTTTATGTATGAGATGTTGGTTTGACTTTCGATCACACAACACACCTTTGCAGATATTGGTAATCGGATTACATTCGGGATCAGGTGACCTGTCTGCTGGTGCTGTGCACTGCTGAGCATTGGCATAATATCCCGTTGGAAGGAATTAACCCGTTGGGACGGGTAGAATACTCTGTCGCAATGGGGTTTTATTCCCTGAACTAAATATCTTCTACTATCAGTGTAGGGGCATGCAATTACAGGTTTCATTTCGGGACGAGTGATGGTAGCAGAGACATTCTCTCCCGCCACCAATTGATCATTTGCAGTATCCAGAACACGTCATTCCTTTCTACTGATGTTTTTACCACAATGAAACTTATTCCCATTTCTTCTTGTAAAGGCTGCTTATGGGTGATAGTTGTGTTTCGTATCAGGTTATAAACAACACACGCCAGGATGGACTTGTGCTAAAGCTTATTTCTCAAATTTGTTTTTTCAATAGTTTTTGTTTTGTATAAAAAAATAATCGTTATCTGAAATCATATACCTGAGAAATAGGATTATATGGAAGTAAAATGTCTTTATTTGTTTTATCTCTTGAGCTTTCTCATATACCTTTAAAGAAGTACTGTTGACTGACTTGGTTGCTGACTAGCATATATTTGCTAAGGCACTTCCAGTGATGTTGCGATTCTAGGGTATCGTACATTTAAGGAAATGAACATGGAAAAGTTTTCCCACGCGCTCATCGGGTGTGTAAAACAAAAAGCCGCGTAGGACGACACAAGCCAGTAGTGCTCCTAATTCCAATGTTAATCTTTGAAGCCCTTTACCCGTTTGGTGTTCCTTAAAAGGATTAGTCCTTTATGTTAGTTCACTGATTCATTTAGTTCAAGGTGAAGTGGTTCGGTGAGGATTAAAGCGAAGTGTATCATTTCTGGTAGGATGGCCTTCTTCAGCAGTGCGAGAACTTCTCTCTTCTCTGTTTGCTGCACTTTGATTATTCATCTTGACTTTCTGTTCCTTTGTTCAAGACTGGTTTCAAAAAAATATAATGCTTATTTGTTATTTTTGAGATCTGACTTAACGGAGAACCGTTTCTGAAACAAGCGTTTTCATACTTTAGATTTTGAAACTGCAAAAGAAACTCTTGTCTGGAACAGGATTATGTTGCAGCAACTATAAAAATTTAATCGTCACTGTAAAATACAAATAGAATTGAAGTGGAGAGGAAGGTTTAGATGCATTTAAATCTAAATTCTTAATTTAAATCTTAATAAATAGCTGTTCGAAACGTTTCATATTTGTATTAATAATAGCTGGACAGACAACTCATAGTGATGATATTTTCATAGATAATAATGTAAATCTTTTACAGTTGTAATGGTAGATAGAAAGACATTAACCCTAATTGTAATATATATTTATAAGTATTTTAAGAAAGCTCGTAGATAGACAAATGTTAACTTTTAATGATAATGCAGATGTCATAGTAGTACAAAACACTATTTGCGTTGTATAATGAGAATAAATGATACTTGATATCTGTGATATAATCAGACCATCGTGGAAAGAACAGTTCGTCCTGTGAGCTGCCGGGAAACGGTTTCTTTTCTTTTCATTTCTTTTAGAGACGGAAAAATTTGTTGTCCGTTTTAAACCCGTTAAATAAGAAAGTGTCCAGTTCGTCGTCAATTGAGAACCCAAGTGTTGTAATACAAGCTAACATTTATTTTATTTTAAAAGCTTAAAATCAAGGGAATTAGTGCATCGTTCGAGTTACCTATCCTCAAGAGCCACTCCAACATTACTCATTTTTGCGAGCGTTAAATCTTGTAAACATTAATTCTTTCCGAAACTGCTTAGTCAGCAGTAACACAGGATTTCCTGGTATCTCACCTGGTATGCTGTCACGTGACTTATGAAATCATTAGAATCGTTTCAGGAAGTTGCGTCATAGAATCCAGGGAGCTACTGTATGTCTGGGTCAGATTTGCATAATTAAGAGACTTGAAGCCTCGAAAGAGCGGTCATTCGGAGGCTCCGTCATTATTTGGCGAAAGGGAGAGCTCGCGAAGTTCGAGAATATTTTTTTTTTCCATGGCGTTCGTACCCTTAACTGTAATGTGTTCATTAACTAGAGAAAGAATCATTATCTCACGGTTCATTTAGCTACTAGCTGGGTCATTAGCACCCGTCCAACTGAAGGTGTAATTAGAGGTGGCGTTGGGATGTAGTTTCTCCGCCCTTGTTCGTTTCAGACGCCGCGCTGGGTCGCATTTGGAAGTTTAAATCCCCTTCTATTTAATGGGAGCTTTCTCGTGCAGCGGGGTACCCATCGTCTCGACATGAAAGCTTCACTGAATGCAGATGAAGACATTATCGTGATTGTAAGAATGACATGTTAGGAGGAGATTTTTTTGTTTTTTGGCCGTGGGAGTGGTTGGGGGGGGGGGTGGAAGGATCCCGTATTTAATATGTGGTTGTCTCCAAGACGGGATGCTTTTTATGGAGGAGGAAATGAATGTCTGGAGCTTCTTTGTTTTCGGAGGGCTTTCGATTTCCGCTTGTCACACACTTTGATGTTAGTGCTATTGTATTCCTGAACGTTTTGAGGTTAAAACAGTAAAGTTTTGGAAACCTATGGCTTATTTAGCCGCGGGTGACTGTTTATAAAAAGAACTCTTGCAGGTATGTTCTCCGCGGCCAAGTCAAGCGTATCATAATACGGCCATTTAAGCTTAGTCCTCTCTCAGTCTTTGGAGCGGCAGAGAAAGTTCACCGTAAAGGTCACAATGGAATTTACGGATAAAAAACTAAGGAAAAAAATCCCATGTGGATTTTTCGTCGTGCATATCTCACGGCATCGTCTCAAATTCGCGGCAGCCCGGAGGCGAACAAAGGTGAGTTTGCGTTCATTCACTTCTTCCTCGTCTCTCATTATCATTAACATTGTTCCACCCACTGCCATTTCCTAAACCCTGAGTGTTCCAGTCGTTTTTCTCGGGCGGGAGAACGATTGGGGATGGCTCGGTCGGAGGAGGGGAAATAGAAGTGGAGGGGGTGTGGGGCCGGATGTTGTCTCCGGGTCCCCCCTAATTTAATGACATTTCATTATTCTGTGCTTCGTTGTTAATCAACTTTGGCAACGCAGGGGCAGCCTGCCTTAGCTACTGGTTTGATGGCCCCTTGAAGAAAATAAGGTCAATTTCTGTCTTTCTTTTTCTTTGTCATTTTTGCCAAAATGTTTAAATCACCACAGGGGACCTAAAATGGTGGATTATAGGGGAGCTTGCAATCTGTCTTTTCTGTGCGATTATCCGTTCCCTTTTAAGCTCTGTGAACTCATATGTCACGGACAATTAACCCGGGAATTTACTTCATGCTAATCCAATCAAGTTTGAGTTTAATTTCAGGTCGGGCGGTCCCGTATCTCGCTTGACCTGTAATTTGAAATAATTCCGGATGCCCTTCAAGCTTATACTGTATGCACTGACGCTGCGATCAGAGTACAGTTCTCAGCTCCCTTTGAGACATTCATTCTGGATTTAGTTTGGTTTTCGCCTTTCCTGACCTCTTGTCAACATTTCTCTCTTTCGATTTCATTTCTTTTTGTGCGAAGATCTGCTGGCAGTTTCTCTCAGCTTTTGTGATTTTATTTAGTTCTTTTAACTTTATTTTTTCTCATGAATTGTGAATGAACTGCTTTGTCGTTCTTAATCATTTGACTTTTTGCGTCGTCCGCAGTTGGAAAGGTTCATTTATCACATTTTTTTTACGAAATGATTCGTATAATTTCCGTGAGTGTGTTTTGGTGTGTACCTGGACTTTAAGGACAGGGAGACAATGGCGTACAAATACCAGAGTATGTAATATGATGCAATCTATCATGGAAGATCTTTTTACTGAATAGGTCTATCACACAAAGGCTATTATGAGTGCAGTGGTAACTGTCGCACAGACAAGTAAATTACAGTATTTCTTTATCAGATTAAAAGTTTCTCTTCTAAGTATTTCCACATTTAAATCTGGCTCATTTTTATTCCAGACTAATGCTTCTTCTTTAGAGTTAATACCCACTCCTGCTTATTTCAGTTTTAGTTGCATCATTTCGTGTATCTGTTATCCTCTGTTTCTTCAGATCTTGGCTGGATATGCCTTCCTGTCTCCCGCTCACATTCACTGGGTTATTAACTTCGCAAGCTGACTTATCGAGGATAAACACGCAAAGGAGTATCTCACATTAGTCCAGCCCATTGCTCCAACGGGTGCAGTAGTTTGGTTAAGAGCCATTTGCTTCTCGACAGATACATGGAATGTCAAAATTCATCTTTTGTGGTAGTAACTTGTTGCTCTATTTGTCGTAACGAGAGGCATTTCGAGCATAATAGCCTAGTTCATAGGAGGTTACTAGAGGAGGTGATTCGCAGTTGCCCGGAGAAAGCAGTTTTGTACTTCACATCTAGATAACCTTAAGGTTAAGCGCAATCTTAATGGAAGTTCTTACGCCGAATGATCATGCGCCGTTGAAAGGGACGTGTAAATGTTATTCGATTTTTATTACCTCTCTCTCTCTCTCTCTCTCTCATGGTGAAAACGTATATATTATATATATATATATATATATATATATATATATATATATATATATATATATATATATATATATATATATATATATATATATATATATATATATATATATATATATATATATATATATATATATATATATATATATATATATATATATATATATATATATATATATATATATATATATATATATATATATATATATATATATATATATATATATATCAGGAGATCAGCATGATATCACTTTGAAATATTGACCAAATATGAAGGCAATTATTAGAAAAATATCACACGGAATCGGCCCTTTTTGCTTTCCCCTGAAATACCTGGAAAACCAGAAGAGAACATCTTTAAACTCAGATAAGCCGAGCACGAAAGTGAATCATTCCAGGAAGACTTTTTTTCTTCTCAGTATTCTATGATATTTCTTCATTTAATTTTTTATTGTCGTTTTCATGCGCTCGCATTTTGAATCTTATCTGAAACGAACAAGTGTTCATATAGTTTTTTAATAATCGTGAATAGTAAGTTTTAAGTTTCCTGTCTCCAGCCTATGGCTGAGTGAATAGCTATATAAAAACGATAGTTGTAACAGAATGCCGCGATTGCTCTTGATGCTTGTTTGTTTTCACTTTAACCACTTTCTCCAAGAGTTTTTTTCTTTTCTTTCTTCCCTGTTCATTTCTCTTTCCCTGTTCTTTAGGATTGGAGTGGAATGACAAGTAGGCAGAAATTCTTTCACGTGTGATTGGCTCCTTTTGGCTCTTACACGTTATACTTCTCTTACAAACTCATTTTCTTCCTCCTTTTCCTCCTCCTTTTTTTGTTTTTTTGTTTCATCTCTTGTCGTTTTATTGGTTTCTCTTTTGCATAATCCCATGAGTTTCCTTTTGATCGAATAAGTGGAAAGTTTTGAGCTGTATGTCAGTTCCGGAAGGAGATGAAATGAAATTTTGATTTTTTGTCGGTTCGTATTGGCAGTTCGCTTTAGGAGTGAATTAAATTATACTTGCAGTGCAAGCAAGACTGCATCCCTACCTTTTCCTCTCGTCCTTTGTTTTGAACTCCTCTCTCTCTCTCTCTCTCTCTCTCTCTCTCTCTCTCTCTCTCTCTCTCTCTCTCTCTCTCTCTCTCCATAATTAGGAATGTTAGTATAACGTAACCAAGTTTCAATTTACTTATTAAATGCTCACTTATTCGTATTTGCAGCAACGTATTCTATTATTTTGGTAGGACTCAGGCAAATTGATTTGATGAAGAAACAGGCAGAAACTAGCCGGAAATTCCGGAACATAGTCATCCTCTCATTTCCAATAGTGCTGTGAAACTTTTGATGCGTCAGTTGACATGGGTTAATCACAAATCTTTGATTTCCTGTTGCAGCGAGGAGCCTAAAGGGAGCATTGTAGCTGTGCTTATTCTCCTTATTGATAAAGAGCTGTATTCTAACAGCAAACGGTCTTTTATGAACCGAATAAAGATATGAATTTTAAAGGAATCTTTGCGCAAAATGAACTCTGTGTACGTAGATAGGAATTAGGCTTCATTGTGTAATTAGGCTGTTGAGAGTGTGCTACATTCCTCTGGGTGGTGATACCGTTTGTTTGTGACCCCTGTATTCTTAGGGAGGGAGGCGGGAATGCCCGCCCTGAGGGAAGCGCCTTTCATTTACGATTGAGATTGATATTTTTTTTTTTTTTTTTTTTTTTTGTCTCGGACCATAATTGGCAAGCAAGCAGCATCCATCAATTACGTTCACATTGCAGATGGCGGTGGAGGAAAGTGCGCTGCCTGCCTCCTTGCGAGAAGCCCATGATTGTAACTGGCAGTCATGGTTACGCTGTATATGAAAGCTAGGGGTTAATGCCACGATTAGCGCCGATCGTTGTCGCTATTAGCAACCTGTGTTTTACTACCAAAGATCAAGTGTGAGATGCTTTTGTTAGGGTATACCTCCTCTCGTTTCATGATGTGCAGAAGAATCGTTCTGGAGATTGAAGGCTGATCCTCATGACTGTAGGTTGTTTTGTGCCCAGAGGTCATGGGGACAGTTTTTTGGAAGGTTGACATGGATTGTTTGATCACCCGAAGACTTGCTCATCATTGTTTATAAACGACACAAATTTCAGTGTGTAAGAAGGAGCGATTGGTAGCTGTAAAGTAAAGCTAAAAATTATTTTGTGAAAAACAGAACGGAAATGATATATCTGGGTCTGTCTAGATATAGGGTTTAATAGTGCTGTGTAAAGTATAGTAAGTTTTTTTTATTTATATGCGCATTTGTAACCTATAATCTGGTAAGATAGTGTAAAATCTTTTGCAAGAGGTGAAAGTGAATAGTAAAAGGGCACAGGAGTAAGATTGTGGAGGTAAATGAAAACCAGGAAGATGGAGCAATGTCCGTTAATATAGGCCAATGAAAGAATGGTTATTCATGTAGGCATTAGGATGGAATCTAATAAACAGTGGTATGATGAGAGAAGAGGCGAGTCACAGAATAGGCGAAGCAAGAAGGAAGGTAGCGGGGTGTGCAAAATAACTTAAGAGACTTGAAATGTATGAATGGAATGTTGAACCAATTCTTCTTTAATGAAAGTAAAGTGCGAATTTAGAATATGAATGAAAGAGGAGAGTAGTGAAAAGATGAATCAAAGAGTTTTGAGAAGGGACTTTTGCACATAACCTTTTTACTCTTTCGAATATGAGGCCACAAATAAGCCGTTCGTATTGAACTGACCATACAAAGGAATAACTTGCATCCGAAGGGAAATAAGGGAAATATGTTTGTTGAGTGCACCTTTGGGGACCAGGATTCGAACCTACTTGGCCGTTTAAGAATTTTGAGTAAGTGGAGGCATCCGATAAATTTTGGAGTTACAAGTGCTTCAGTATTCAGGGTATATGTAAATCCAAAGTAATTACGGCAATATATTACTTTTCCTTGTTGATAAGTGAAAGAATCGAATTATAGGGCGTGAATCAAAGCCCCCTGAGATAGAGGAAGGATATGCACGTTCGGAATCTTTTGTGATATTAATTGACCTTTTTCCTTTTTGGTTTTACCACAATGATATATCAGTTCGTGGTGGTTTCTTTAATGGGTCAGTGATTCTCACGGGTTAGCTCTTGTCAAGAATATGCAGTTTTTTCTGTATTTTTCTTTCTTTCCCTTACATACTCTTCGAAAACTCCGTTTCAGGAGGGATTCCGTTGCACTGGGAATGTTAACCCCTGAGGTCAGCGTTCATGGAACCTGATTAACCAATAGGATCCTCATTGCGAATTGGTCATGTTCGGATTATTTCTGTGAACCTGTTCCCTTGCAGTTGAGAGGCTTTTGTGACAGTTTGATTTGGTTCCTTTTATCTGATCCTTGTTTTGAAGCGCTTCGTTAACCCCAGAAGTTCCAGGGTTATGAACAATTTAGGAAGAATTCTGTTAAATCCGGGCATAAATGACAGTAGTGATGGAAGCAAATGCATTATCATTGGCTATGATATGTCAGCAATCCAAGATATACCGCTATAGTTCCGTCTTATGTTGTGACTAGCCTAGTTTGTCCTGCGTGTTTGTTCAAGTACTTGGACTTCAAATACTTGGTGGATTTTTAATTTGGAATGCTCTCTCTCTCTCTCTCTCTCTCTCTCTCTCTCTCTCTCTCTCTCTCTCTCTCTCTCTCTCTCTCTCTCTCTCTCTCTCATATTATGTTTCTCAGAGATTTACTGTTATTCCATGCTCTTATTACCGATAATTTCTTCCTGCGTGCATCTTTTTTTCATAAGTGAGCATATTTCTCCGTGAAATGCATTAGTTGGTATCTTGTGAATAAATATAAGCTTATGCTCCACTTATTGAAATGTTTCAGCCTGAAGGTTTTCTTTGTGTGATAGCATGGATTTATCTCACAAGGACTTGGAAGTTATTGGCTGGGTTCTTATTGAACATCGATGATAAAAGGGATAAATATTCTGAGTAAAACATCTTGGACTGATGGTCATTTCCTGATATCAATGAAGAATTCAAATCTTGGATATGAGAGTCATCGTTGCCTCTAACGCCGTGCCATGTACTGGAAATCTGTTAAATTTCGCCACTTCTATCTTTCCTGTGCTTTCGCTTTCACGAATCTCCGTTCATCTCCAGCCTCCCGTCTGACAATTCTCATACAAGTAGAGCTGGTTCTTCGAATTCTTCTGGTGGCCACAGGAGTCCAGCTTACACTATCAAGTAATTCTCCATAGGGTTGTGTGAAGGACATTTTCAAGCCATCCCCATATCCGTTTCTTTACTACGTCATCTGCATACGGAACTTCTGTAATTTCCCATATTGTGTACGTTCTCATTCTGTCCTGCCAGTTGACTCATAATATTCTTCTCAAGGCTTAGTTATCAAAGACATTAAAACTTTTCGATATAGCATCATTGTCACTAGGTTTCATACCAGTATAGCAATACTCATCTTCCTAGACTACATACTTCCGTATCTAATTTCGGTCCAGTCATTTTGCAAACTTTACTCATCCTGCCACTGTTTGATTTACTCCTTTTTTTTAAAGTCTTTCACTAAGTTTCTACTTAAAAGAACTTGTATTTGTTACTATTTTCCTAAATATGTGAAAGATTCAACCTCACTGATATTAATCCTTTCTCCTCTCCCACCCCCTCTAGATTTATGATGCATTCTAATAAGCAAGGCATGTGAATCTTATGGTGATTTGCTTATTAAACCGACATCATCTACAGATTCTGTTTCTGTCCAATTTCAGTTGCCTATAATCATAATTTCCCCCTCCATCTCCAACTACTTTTTCCATTATAAAATCCAGGAGAGGTCCAAAGAGCAAAGGTGACCTAGCATATTCACTTGGCAAGACACTATCAGTATTTCCTTTACATAGACTGTACTTGGTGCGTGGATACATTCAATTAGCTCAACATATTTGACAGGAAAATCAGAGTGACGCCGGACCTTCCAAAATATTTGTTTGTGGAGAGTCAAATGAATTCTTGTACTTAGCTAAAGTCATCTAAAAGGGATTTTAAATTCCATACATTGCTGCATAATGTCTTAACTCTAACATTCTACACTAATTATATAGAATAGCCCAAACCACTGACCAGGTAAACTTTAACACCGCCCCGTAAAAAAAAAAGACATCAATGGAAAAAAAAGAGAGTTAAACAACTCCTTGCGTGTACCAGAGTGAGTCACACATACAGCATTCTCATCTGTGCATGGTGAAGCAGGTGGAACGCATGCAAAAATATCAACTCTATGAAAATATTTCCTCTAATGTATCTTCTGCTCTGTCCCCAGTCATAACCTGTACTTGTATCACTTTCAGCATCACAATATTCTTGCTGATATATGAATCCTAAACTTCATTATCAGCTAACAACCCCTAGCTCAAAAACTGCCAGGGAGATGTATGAGGCTTAGGAGGTCTGGGATTAGTGGCATCAGTTCCCTTTTGACATTCTGAGGGCAGCCAACGTTCCACCCACTAAAAGAGGCAATGCCTAATAGAGATAGTGAATTAAAGAATCACCATCACCTAACCCATTGAATTAGGGTGGAAATTATGGAAACGCTATCTAAATAAGAGACTATTTACTGTAACTTTTATGGTCCCTGTGAAAATACTTTTAGTAAAAGAAAAATGACAAATATTAGAGAAGAGAAGAAGGGTCTGCATTCTGCGTTCCACTTACCTTTAACATACACGGAATTTCTCAGCATGTTGTACGTGGAACATTTCATGACCAAACAAAGTGTGCTCTGGTACCTTTGGATTAACAAAGCTTTGTTTTATAACTACTATATTACTTTTTGTTTTCTTATATTAGTCTATCACCTGAGACCCCAAAATTCTGAGTTCGTTGGCCCCCCCTCCCCCTGTTTACCTCACTTTCTTGGTACCAGTATGTAGTAAAATAAGTCTGCTGTTCATTTCTGCCTGTTTCCAGGTCAACAGTTACCCTGAAACATGTCTAATTTCATGATTTTTACATCTTCTCTACAGGCGTTTTTGCACAGCAATTAAGAAACAGCATATTTGGTTTTGAACGTCTTCTCCAAACTAAGTAATGAAAACTATTGTATATCTGAAATAAATTTATTTATTCCTTGCTCAAAACATTTCTAGTAATGATTTTTTCCAGAAGTCAATTGGGTTTCATGCTTGCTTCACATTTATAGCTAGTGAAATAAAGGAGATATATACTGTAAAAAGGTTAATGAATAAACTAACATGTTAGATACAGCTTTTCTGTCTTGAAATAGAACACTTGGTAATTTTCTTGATCATAATCAGGAAAAATTTGATGTACTGAATATATAAATATATATACAGTATATATATATATATATATATATATATATATATATATATATATATATATATATATATATATATATATATATATTATATATATATATATATATATATATATATATATATATATATATATATATATATATATATATATATATATATATATATATATATATATATATATATATATATATATTTGTATATGGCAAACTGAAAAGCACCTTCTCTTCACAGACAGTGATACAGGTAAACCTATCAATATGAATTTTTCATTGTTAAAAGTGGTATTCATTTGGCACATTATGTCATAAACACGTTGCAATGTGCGAACTGTAGCAAAGCATCATTAAAGTATGACTTATATCATTTTAATGGTGCACTAGTCCTCAGTGCCCTCCTCATCACTCTCAATATCTGCATTTGTTTCACAAGAATGCACAACTCTGTTTGCACATTCCCTGGTGCATTGGCATGCATCAATACAGGGCAGGTTCAAGCCCCTGCAACTGCAACGTTTAGTCATGCAGGGTGTTTTACAACCGCAGCGGGTATATTCCATCAGTACTTTTGGAGCTGGTCCTTTGTCTGTTCAGTAAATGGATAAAGAATCCTTAGTCACATTCCAGCCATGACCACTTGGACTTGGTTCACCAGGTTCAGTTTTGAGAGCTCGTTTCCACAATGCTGCTTGGTAGTTGGCTCGTTTTATGTGTTTCTTCATGGCATTCTGAGATGGTGGAAGTTGATATGACTGGTGACTCTTTACACAAAAGAGAAAATACCGAGCTTCTTTGACGCTCTTCACATGGTCATTGCCGTAGAGTTTCACAGTGAATTGTTCACACTGACTGAAGAGTTCTGGACTCTTCAAAATAATCTCCAAGCATTTGTAAAGGCTTTCTAGAGTCTTGATCTTTTTCAATCAAAGCCAGAGCTGCCGCCTTTCTCTTGCCACAGAAAGCACTACTACTGTCAGTACCTGTGAAAAATATATGCTAATAAGTCACTGTCACCTGATGGATCTGGTGGAGGTTCACAAGTGTGGACTCTGCGTTGTATGAGGATGCCAATTGTATAGTGGGTTGTGTTACTGCCACTGAGAGTTTGCACATTGAGGCCATTATTGTCCCAGCAGAAAGTTGTGAACACATTTGGCAGGATATTACTTGGCAATAATACCCCGCCTCTCTCTTTTTTTATCTCATTTTGGGCCAAAGCAGATTCTAACTCAAGCAACTCATTGTAAGAAATTGTGTTTCCAAATCTGTTTAAAATGGTCACAAGCTGGGAGCTTCCAGTCAGATTTTTTATGGCCATGCTTAATGCGACATGTTTTGGTGTTTTGTCTCTCCCTTTGGACACACTGTATGTGAGATCCTGTCCAACAGCCATGACTCTTCTGTGTAAATCTGGTTCCACAGTCTCCATTTCATCCCCACCAAACTCGTCTAGAGACATCATCCAAACAAGGAAGTTGTAAACCTGTTCTGGCAAATGACCTTTATCTAAGGTCACATCAACTGAAGAAACATATGTCATTAGATTTTTCTGCTTCTTTAGTTCACTTCTAAGATGCTTTGCCACATGGTAGAGATCTGCCCTGGTAATAGGACTAGGGTCCGTTTTGGTTTCATTTTCAGAATACTCAGTGTCAAAGTCAGGCCTTATGGTATCAGCAAGTCGCAAACCGGCTTCAACAATTTGCCCTTTAGGAATTTCTGATAAAAACAAAATCTCTGATTCATTCTTTTTGCCAGGATGCCAAAATGAAAGTTGTTTTCCAAAGGTTTTAAGCAAGCAGTTCTTGAGTTTGTATGATTTGTAATTTGGAGCTTCTTTGCCATGTGCTGCTAGGTGAGTATTGAAATGTTCTAAACGAATGCTCATTGACATTTTTTTTGTGCCCACTAAGCACGTCTCTTTTGACCTCTTTTACAACTTAGGTGTATGCTTCTTCATACTGATCCTTTGCCTTTGGTACTTCACATTTTTAAGAGCATCTAATGATCTCTTCTTGGTGTACCAAACATAGCAACTATGACGGTAGCACACTTCAGTTGCAGTTGGATCACTGTCAGAAAGCTCATGCACTATACGATCATCTTCTTGCAATCTTGCAGCCTGAAGGATTCTATTTCCAGTTTCAAAAGTCATGCACTGAACTAGGGGCAGAATGTTCTTTTTGGCTTTATCATACTTTCTAGCCTGACAGATCACACAGGTTTGGACAGGGAGCTGGCCTAGGAACGGTGGTGCCGTTTGAATGGTTGTAGGTCTTCACTGTCAGCAGGTTCAACAAAGTTCTCATCCCTTTGTCTTTTGAGCCTTGCAATGTGACCTCGATTTGTGTAGGCCTGTCAGCAGGTCCGATGGTAGACGCCTAATGGGCCATTGTTTAATGTGTCCTTCAAACATTTATAGATTTCATCATTTCTTTCCCTGGCTGCATTGTAGAAAGTATGCCAGCTGACTATGGAGAACGGAGTCAATTTACCAGTTGTACTCTCTTTATGACAAAGACACTTTGAAAAGTCTACTTGAGAATTAATAGGAGTAATTACGGGAGGATGCATATCAAAAGAAGCCATTCTAATCATGCATATTCTACTATCTTCTACAATACTCTGCATCTACTGTGGATTCTTCACCATCACCAGAAGACTTGCTGCCTACAAAGAGAAAGGAAAGAAGAATAATTATAAGGTAAAGCCTTTTAAGCACCCACAGCCCTTTTTATGGTCAATAATGGAATGAACTTTTCCAGTTAAAATCTTATAAAAATATTCATAATATACCTACTTGTGTGTGCAGAAAGTTTGGAGAAGTAAAACTAATGAAACCAAAAATTGTGTGACATTATTACTATATTTCATATTGTTTCCATGTCAAAACTATTAGAATTAGAACATTGTTAATTGCATTTGAAAGATCTTAGAGTTTTGAATTATACGCGGTTATCAGATATCAATATTTTAAAGAAAAACTATGAAAAAAGTAAAATTAAGATAGAAATACTGATTTTATCATAAGTTGCGTCAATAATTATTAAATTATTTTTGCCAAATTCAAAATTTAATGACGAAGATTTGTAGAAAATTTAAAGACCTTCACAATAATAGTGAAATCATTCAAATATTAGTCATAGGCACTGTACAACCCAAAAATTATCTTTAAATCAGGAGAAAAGTATGCGTATAGGGTAGGTGTAAAAATCATGAAATTAGACATATTTCAGGGTAACTGCAGACCTGGAAACAGGCGGAAATGGATAGTAGACATATTTTCCTATAATTTGATACCAAAAAAGTGAGCTAAACAGGGGGGGTGGCCAACGAACTCGGAATTTATCCCCCTTATTGGAAATCATGTGATGGACTATATCATTTTTTGACTTAAACTCTTCTTAGTCCATTAAAGTTGTGGACGCTTTTGATTTAGGCCATGTAGACAGGCGCAAGAGAAGTGAAGAGGCTCTGCTCTATTCCGAAATATTAAAGAAATAACGTCCAAAAGAAATGATGTGGGAAATGAGTATAGTGGTAGCTTATTTCATTTTAGATCCAAGAGAATGATTGGTGACTATACGGTTGTTTCATAACCCGGCCTGAGGTTGCCATTGTGTCACCCATTAGAGCAAAAAGGTACAAGTGTTGCTTGTGTTATTGTTCAATGACGAATTAGCTCTCCCATAAGAGATCTTTAATTGATTCTCAGTTGATTTACTTTTTTTAAGAACTGCATCACAGTGACTATAAACTTAATAAGAGAAAGCTGAACCAAGTTGAGACTCAGATAATGATTATTGTTTGGTCAGTGTGTGCTCTATATTATTTTGCAGGTTTTTCCCTTCGGCCATCTGTGATCAAAGAACGAACGATAAAGGAAATATGTGAAACTCGCATAACTCATTATCACTGTACTGTTATTATTTTTAACAGAATACCTTTAGTCTATCATGACGCATCACATGAGAATATTATTTCTTTTTGCCATCATGAGAAATCGATTGAAAGTGTCTTGGTAATTAATTTTAGTGTCACTGTATTCTAGAGAGAGAGAGGTGGGGGGCGGGGGATTCCCAATTCCAGTTACCTATATTATCTTTTCCAGAAAATTAGTTTTTGACATTCCTGTGAGCAATAGAAAATAGAAACATTGTAACCCCAGGAAGGCATGTGATCAATCCTGGTATGTTCTCGTTTAGATGGTACATATGATTTGAATTCGAAGAATATTTGATCTTATCACTTCGTGAAGTGATCTTTGATGACCCCTATAAAAAAATAAAATCAAAAGAAAATCAAACGAACTGATATATTAATTCTATATGCTATGAGCGTGCTCATTTTTTCTCTTCCTTTTTTCCTCTGCGTTGACGTCAGAAGTTTCCTTTTTAATGGAAATTTTGTTCCCTTGAGAAGAAATATATTGATGAACTTACGGAACGTTTTACTCTGACATCTTGTTTCATGAAAGATTATTCAAAGAATTAAATGATGTTAATATGAATTAATTGAGAGTTATACGTGGAATTCTCGTGTGTTATGCCTTTTGATTTTGTTCTGGTTGCCACATTGGCTCTTGAATATATGGTGTTTACTACTTTGTTGATTGTACTTCATTGCCTACACGTAGTTTTATACATCCTTTTCCGTAAGTAATAAGTGGTCGTTGATTAATGCTAATCATGACTTAGAGGCTCATGATGTGCAGTTTCTTCGCATCTTTTCCCTTTTGGTGTTGTGGAGGGACCGTGCCTGAGAAATAAATCTTCCAGGCAATTCGATTCATCTTATCCCTGTCTCCTCGCCAGTATCTGCGGTCACGGCATGATCAGTAAAAATGACTCTTCCGCTTTTCCTTTGGCTCTCGAAGTTTTATTTCTGATTGGTCTTCCCAAATTTTTTCGCGTTCTGCAACTGCCCGGAATTCATATAATGAGCGTCTGTACCATAATGGTTGTTTAACGTGCACGTAAAGCCTGTTTACTAGCAGGTTGGCCATTAAGCCAGCTATGCGTCTATTATCCATAGATTAGCCATGCCCATGTTTAGGGCGTCGGTCCTCTGATCGCAGCGCCCTTGCTTGTTCCAAGGTTCTCCTCGGATATGCGGCGGATACGCTCTCATGATTCTTCCCGAGAACCGTCACATTGGCAAAGGGCCACTCTTCCCTCAGAGGAAATTGCTTTCAGTCCTCCAGCGCTTTATGAATGTAGTTCCTCATTAAAATTGGAATGAGTATGACATTTTTTCATACGTCAGAGGTACACCTGTGCCCAATTTCAAAGTGGAATTTGTTATTTTGCTGTTGAAAAGCATGCAATCATGTACGCGTTCGTGCATATATATATATATATGTGTGTGTGTGTAGATATGTAATATATATATATATATATATATATATATATATATATATATATATATATATATATATATATATATATATATATATATATATATATATATATATGAATATTACCGCGATTTGTACTTACATGTTAATGAGAGAATAATGTTAATGAGAGAATATGCTTACATGTAAAAGCGATTGTCCATCAAAGCATAAATGTGGTCTAATCTCCATCTCCTAAGGGAGGAGATTTGCAGTTTCACAATCCCATTTCCGGATATGTTAGAGAAAGAAAAGACGGAGGATTCATTCGCCATAACCCATTTCTGTTCCACTAATATTTACGTTTAATATTCCCAAGGTAAGACCCGGGAATGATTGATTATCAGCGATGGGTCAAACTGATTAAGAGTCTCAGAGGTTTATTATGCTTGGATGCTTATCGTGGCAGATGGATGACTAACAGAAAAAGGAAAAGAATAAATGGAAAGCAGCTAAGCATCCAATATATGGATGTGGAACTCACGACCGCCTTCACACACTGCTGCCTTGTGGAAGTTTGATTTAGTGTTTGACTTCGCTGCCCTATCAAGTCATACAAAGTGTGAGGTAAGGAGGTCAGTGTTTTTCGCAAGGGATTCTGAACTTTGCTCAAAAGCAGGTAAACTGGCCGTCCAAGTTATTTATGCTATAAAAATGGTTATATTTCTTTTATGAATATTCGTAACCTAGAATTTTAGAACTGCAATGAGGTCATGTTGATCGATCAAGCAGTTCCAATTAGCATTATGTGATATATCGTTATTACATCTGTTTTCTTACAGAGTGGAGCTTGTCTTTATTATGTTCCTCATTTCATATGGACTTCATGATGGTATTTCTATAATATTTCTCTTTTAACAAAGGGTTCACTTTTGGATTTTTGTCTTGTAGGTCATTTAATGTTGTTTAGCCTACTATTCAAACGGGCGTCGTCTGTTGCATGGTGTCAACACCCTATCATCCTAGCCTAGGGAGACACTAGGGAAAAGGTAGTACAAAGTAAGGGTGAAAAGATCACTGAACTTGGCCTCTCTGTCTATGCATGGAGTTATACAGGGCGCGCAGTTCTCTCTTTCATATTCTAATCACTCGTGGGCCCACGGGTTTGAGTTAACTCTAAGGCCAGGGGGTGTCCCGATGGACCCTAAACTCTTTTGGAGGAGATTTCTGTAGTATAAATGAATTCTTATTTGTTACACCTTGCATATATGTTCTCCAGGACCTGTAGCATAGAAGCCAGCAACTTTTCTATGTATATATATATATATATATATATATATATATATATATATATATATATATATATATATATACTGTATATGAAAAGAATTTTCAGCGCCTTTGGTGTCCTTCATATACAGTACATCAGTGTATTTACAATGAAAAATACTGTAGAATTGTGTCGTGCAACACCTGTCGTCTAATAGAAAATAATTAAAGGCATTCTTTTGCTATTCGAGTGAGTAGCTTTTGGCTATTGGGTTTAACGTGCCTGCGTCACTTTTTGTTTCATTGTAGTCCAGAATCATACCAGGTTTGAAAGGGTCATCTTATTGTATTTGTTGCCGTAATGCATAGTGATCAATAAGACAAATAAGTGCCTTGTTTACATTTAGGACAAAACTGCACATCTTATGATTGTGCTCTTTGCTAAATTTAGACTTGTTGAAAACAACTGACGATCCTGAGAGGCTTTGAATGATGGAGGCATTTGGCATCTATTCTTCCTCAGCAATCCTAAAAGTGTCAAAATTTCATCGGGTAGTTCTGCAGCAAGGCCAATATCGGTGCAAAAATTGTCACAAGTAGCATTTCTTTCTGAATCTGTGATAGGTGTGCCGAAATCCTGAACAGCTCTTTTGGGTTTTGTTCTTTCTAGACCGTCAAATCCTTTCCCTGAGTGTATCAGGGCATTGGAAGATACGGGTTACTTCCATAACAGTACGCTAAACTTCTATGCGTTATATATCTGGGCTGGATGGCATGTGTATCTGGGAATAACACCTTCCTCTCACTAATAACAGAGATGTATCGACCGTTAAATTAGGGCTAGCTTTGTGATTTATTCGACATAGGGAAACAATGGATATATATATATATATATATATATATATATATATATATATATATATATATATATATATATATATGTGTGTGTGTGTATTGTGTGTGTGTGTGTGTGTGTTTAGGGTATATGTGTGTGTGTGTTTATACATATATATATATATATATATATATATATATATATATATATATATATATATATATATATATATATATATATATATATATTAATAACGAGGAAAACACGTACTCTAGTATTAAAACATACAATTTTATCAGAATATCTGGAAAAGAAAAACAAGAAAAGTGAAATGCAGTAGCACCTAGGAAGGTCATCGTGGTATACTGGAACGTCAGTAACAACATTTGAGCTGTCTCACCCTTACGACTGGATATTCCTAACCCAAATCTTCTATGAGCAAACAGAACCCACTGACAGTGAAAGTGAGGAGAGATGAAGCCTCTAGAAATGAAAACATAAAAATAGCCTAACTTGAAAAAAAAAAAAAAATGCGCATGGGTCCAGAAAGACCCTTCCAGCCCAACAAGGGTTAAAGGAACTGTATGGACTTGAAATGAGCTTCAGAATTGATGCTGCTTTCTTTCACCATTCGTATATTATGCAAAATAGATTAAAAAGTTTTTTTTTTATAGTTTCTTGAAAATCAGCGAAGATCTGTTAATCCCTTATGTTCCTTTACGCATCTTTGTCATCACCATTCGTGTAATATTATTTCCAGTTATTCGCTACTGGATCATTGTAGTTATTTATTTCACTCATTTATTTCTTTACTGAAATACACACCAAATAATAAGGAAAATTGCAGTTCTGAAGAAAATAAACTGGATAAACCTAATTAATGCTTCTTCAACATGATTGTTATAAAGGTAAGCAGAAAGGTATCTCAAATAATGGTTCATGAACAAAAAACCCCAGGATCTTCATTACTTATCTTGTTACTGCTTCCGGTTGACAGATTTTTCAGTAAGTACATAAGTTTACCATCGATTTTATTTCAGAATATTTCTTTAAACATTAATTTCCCTGAAGTTATTAGGAAAGTACAAAAATATATTAATTCAATCGTATGTATGAACAGTAGAAAGCGTTGGTTTATTTTTGAAAAACCATAATTTTAGCTGTATCATGTGAATGGTTCCTGCGAGGAGAATTGTTCAGAGTACAGAAGAAGAAACAATTTATCATGCAAAAAATACTTGCAAAGTAGAGCACAACAGGTAACCCGAACGCGGTATGCGTATAGGGGAAAGCCCTCTCAAATGAATGGCGTTGGCAAAAAAAATATTTTTAAAGTTTTTTTAACAAAGAATTAGCATTTTGCACATAGTACCATCGATGTATATTTCCCCTTTAAGCAGCAATTTCGAATTGCTAAACACTCAGAATATAATTAATACTTATGATATACTGGAGTCTATTGTTCTCTTTGGACTTCAGTGATTGGTTGGAAAATTATTTATAAATAAATGGACATGGAATTGACTTCGTCTTATTTCCACCATTTCCTTTCCGTCAGCCAGCGCTATGGATGGTTGATGATTTTGCCTAGGTGCGTTTCATTCCCGCTGTTCTTCAAGTTTTCAGATATTAGAGTAATAGAGGAAGTACTGAAACAAATTTTACAACCAAATGTTATGGAAGAAAAAGCTAATTTTGCGAGTAATTACTGTAAGATACCCTCATAAAAAAAGCACGATCTTTTCCTTCATGTCATACATGGTGCAGGTGTGGCTCCCCTGGCCTCCTTCCCGTTTCCCTTCGAAATGGAGTTGGGAGAGAGTGGGCAAGATAGCCATTTATAACAGGTATTCCCGCCAATGTTCCTCTTGTCGTCCGAGTTGTTTCGAAGCAGGAGGAGCGTTCACCCCGAACGACCTCACATTCTGTCTTTTGGAGCCTCCGTCAACGCCTCTCTTCTAGGCATCTTATCTCTCATGAACGCTCCATCAGCAGTTGTTCCTCTTTCCTTTTACATTTTTGTCATGTTTTCAAGACTTCTTTTCATGTGCACTGTGGATAATGTGGAACTCTCCATACCTCTTATTGCCTGCCATTGGCAAGGATGTTGTCTTAGTTCGTGTTTTATTTTCAAATAAAAGTGGCCCATCACTTTTTCCGTACCGCTTCCTTTCTCTCCCTCTCTCTTCATCAGGCTTGGGCATGACATTAGATTGTTCGCCAAGTATGCTTCGGTATTGGAAAAATAAGTCAGATTATTCACAGTCGTACCAGCAGAGTTTCAGGAAGGTTCGAATAATTATTGGTAATGGGGAGGGTTCATATTCTTCAGAAGAGCTGCTTTAACTGCTTGGGGTTAATTCGTGTCATTTGCTTTGAATAGTTGTATGTTTCAATTCATGATTAATCGTTGAATTTTCAAGCTCACATTCTACCTGTCCGCTTAGAAAAGGGACTTGCTGAAACTCCCGCTCCTGAATGCTCTCAAAAGACGCCGATTATAGTTAGCAGGCCGCTCTCCTCATGCACCTCCCTGTTGGGAGATGCAGCGACCAGTCTCGGGGTCGTGTCGGGGGTCTTTAGTGCCAAAACTCGTTTTATCGCCCCCAAATTTATGTATGCAACGCCCTGTGTAAACCATGCTTCCTATTCAGGTCCCATAATCTAAATATTGATAATTTTCCTCAAAATGGCCTCTTTCTTTGCTCGAGTGGATTTGAGAAACTGTAAATTCTTTTCTTCGTTGAAGTTTGGAATCTGTTTGGCTGCTGAAGTCAGTCTTTAGAGACGTTTTATGTTTTTTCAGAATCTGATAAAAAGAATAAGCTGATCTGAAACGACGTTCTTGGCTAATTCTTTTTCAGCATGAAAAAACCTTCAACTGCCACAGCTAATGAGCCGTTGATGATTGCTTGGTAGAATCTCGTCCTTGTATCGTAGCATAAATTTCAATGGCAAGCCCCATTGTAGCACAGCGATAGGTATAAGGCTTTCCTTTCAAACGAAGCCTCATTCCATAGATATAGTGTGTGGTGTGCCTGACAGATATGGCCTAGCCAAGGGTTACTATAGTAATGGTGCTCAAGAGACACCGCGCGATATACTGTAATTCAACGCGACAGTAATTAATGAGCTTCGGACACGAACACCACTGAGAGGTGTGAGAGCGGGGTATTGAATCTTGCGGACTGTGTAATGTGTGCTAAGGCGTTCTTGTAAATGCGCACACACGTACATACGCTAAATAGATTGTTATCGTTGTTAGGCAGGTGTATGTGTGTACTGAATATGGAAGTTCATGATGCATCATGGCTAACCGAGTCATTTAAAATTCAGTGCCAAAGTGATCTTTGATGCAGGCGCAGTCATGAATAGCGATTGGGTCTCATGCCAGAGGTCAAAGTCAAAGCAGACTTAAGGAAGCGAAGAAGGTCAGATATCCTGCTTTGTGGTCATTTTGTATCAGTGAGTGAAACACTAGCTTTGAAACAGTGGGAAATGTGAACCAGAGGGAAGTAGCAGGAAAAAATTCCGTAAATTATGTATCTTCCGGACTTCTGGCTATTATTGTTGTCATCATAGCAATCCAAGCTACAACTTAAGTTGGAAACGCAAAATGCTACAACCCAAGGCCCCAAGTAGGGAGAGCAGCCTAGTAAGGAAAAAGAAATTGGGATGCAAAGAATAAAACCATGAAATGAAAAGGATAAATAACAAATTGATAAAGTCAACTAAATAAACAATGAAGCAGGACTCATTTCAGCCTGCTCAACAAAAAAAAAAACATGTACATTTAATCCTCATAAATGAGAAAAGTTATGAGAGTATGGTATGACCTTTGGTATACCAGATGGTCAGCCATCTGATTCGCTTACTTATTTTTTTGTGTTCTAAGAATGTACATCGATGTGTTATGTTTAGCAGATAGTTGTTTTGATTTATAAATAAGTTGTTTAAATATATTAAAAGTTTATATACTTTTTCATCCAGCTGTTTGGAGTTTACATTGAAATATTTAGCAAAGACAAATTTTAGCCCTCCTTTCCATTATATAATTTGTCAGGGCATAGTTTGGGGTGAAATGGACAGAAAAGCACAAACGTAATCCCAGAAAATTCCTGAAAAAAGTATAAAAGAAAAGCAAATCTATTGTTTAATGTTCTCAGCACGCACCAGCCACACCAATGCCCTGAACTTAGTGCCAATTCTGCCAATGAAGGAAGCAGGAGAAAAGTGTATCCAGCCTAAGGGTCAACGACATTCCTTTCAATCTACATTAGTCCAGGGGCAGGGTACACGGAAACAGTGTCTAATTGTTTATTCAAAACATCTTCCACAATACAAGTATCATATCACAAGTAGGGGGAACTTGAGTTTGAAGGAGTATTACAAAGAAAAACAAGATTTCAGAAAAAGGAAGGGAGGATGGAACTGCTAAAGTCTTTACACTTTGTTTGCAGAGATTTAAACTGCATGCGTGATGTTCAACATCAGCAATGAGCCTTTCATGAGAGTATCTTCCCTGGTGCTTATTCCTGTGAGGTAAAATGGTTCGAAAGATGACTAATCGACCTCTGCGCCGGGAAACGTTTCACTGATTAACATCATTGGATTTGCCAAGTATAAAAGGAGATCCATTTGCCAGGGCACGTGTTTGTAATGAATTTATGAACATTTATAGTATTAATGTCAACGGATGATGGACATTTTTTCGAGTCAGCTATCACGAAAGCTAACTTATTTCGTGTCGAGAACATAGTCTTGTTGCGGGGAGTGAGTTTAGTCAGGGCAACGGGACAGATTTTCCACGAGAACATAAAAGTGGCCGACCAAGTCGGGTAGGTCGTTTTGAATAATTTATAGAAATCGGTGGGCATCTGATTCTTTTCTTTCATTGGCTAACCATCTCTCTCTCTCTCTCTCTCTCTCTCTCTCTCTCTCTCTCTCTCTCTCTCTCTCTCTCTCTCTCTCCTTGATTAGGGGATAATATCAGTACGAAGTAGACCTCACGCTTTCCCGACCGCCCCAAAGCACGGGTTTGACCTTCTTCCAGGTTGGATGATCTTAAAAGAGTGGGAGTATAATCCCCTAATGGCATGGCGGCTAACACAAGCGAGGGTGTGATTCTGCCCCTTGATAACGTTTCACGTCTACTGCTGCTACAGGGAGGTCGACCCTTACACGGACCTTTTGGGTTTTTTGTTAAGGTAGCCTCATCTTTTGTGGTTTTATGTGCATGGTCGTTTCAAGTTATTTTGGTGTATTAATTCGGTCTTTTAAGTCAGCTTTTATTTTTCTTCTTCATATTCAGTTTCTTGCTCTATATTTTATTTCTTTTTATTTTGGATCGGTGTTACAGTTCCTCGTGCTATTTACAATATACACATTTTGATATTTTTGCAATCATAAAGCCGTTTTCCTCTGACAGGGAACATCTGTAGAGATTGATAAAAAAAAAAAAAATCATCACTTCCATGTTTAAACATAAGCTACAAATGTCATTTAATAATTTAATATCCAATTCATGCTGCTTCGAGAATAGCACTGAAGGGAAATTATAAATGATAAATGGACTGGTACCTAAGTGACTCGAACACCCAACAATACCTTCCAACGACGTATGTGTGTATATATGTATATATATATATATATATATATATATATATATATATATATATCTATATGTGTATATATAATATATATATGTATACATATATATATATATATATATATATATATATATATATATATATATATGAAATTTTTTATCACACCGTGATTTATATACAATCATGAAGCTACAAATGTCGCTTAATATCAAATTCACGCTACCTCAGGAATATCTCCAATGGAAAATTATCACCGAAGGGGAATTTATATAAGTGATAAATGAATTGGTACTCGTCGGGACACGAACCCTTGACACGGGCCTATTCAGCGACTCCAGTGGACGTTACCACTATATATATACTGTATGTATATATATATATATATATATATATATATATATATATATATATATATATATATATATATATATATATATATATATATATATATATATATATATATATATATATATGTATATTATATGTGTGTGTGTGTGTGTGTGTGAGAGAGAGAGAGAGAGAGAGAGAGAGAGAGAGAGAGAGAGAGAGAGAGAGAGAGAGAGAGAGAGACTTCATGCTTTGCAAAAGCTTCAACATTAAGATGATGATGATCGTTAAAATCCTCATACATTTGTTATAAAATATAAGTAGGTTTACCATGAAAGACTAAATCCTTTTCGTTCTAATGTTCAAGATTGTATCTTCATGGGAAGATTTTTCATAATTGAACACTATGACTGGATTAGAATTTCCGCAAGGTATCCGGAGAGTGGCACAAAAACAGTTGAGCAGTCTCGCCTATATCTACCACTTATTTCCATGAAAATGTGTAAATCTGCATTGAAGCAGCCTCGAGGATCCCATGAATAATGGAAACCCGCCAGGCTGGATTCTCGGCCAGTACACACCGCAAAGAGATTAACCTCCTTGACATACCTCCTCACTCTTTTTCAGGTGAAGAGACTACTAAATCTCGGGATTTGTTTTAAATCTAATGCGATTTTCAGGGCTTTCTGTTGCATCAGCAGTCCTTCTGCTTATCCAGCAGGTTGGTCTTGTCTCCTGAGAGTTTTCGTGAACTTGGGGTCACCCGAATCGTCCCTGTTTGAGTGTTTTTTGTTAGTATAATCCTTCCTTCTTTTGCGAAGCAGTACTATTGTAGGCCTCGAGTTAGCTTCCTGTAAAGTCTTTACTTATTTATTCCTAGATGTAGATTATCTCTAAATGAAGGTTCGTCTTTTGTACTCTTTAAATAAATATGCTGTCGTCAGGGAAGGTTATGTTTGAAACCAAAGGATTTACAAAATATAAGATACATTGTCAGAATATATGCATTTGCATTTTTTTTCAGTTTTCTGGACATTGCATTAGTGTTGCTTTTTAACTAATTCCCTGATTCAAGTAAAAGTTCTTCCCGAACACTTTTTGTGCCATCTTTTATGGTATCAAATACAAAACGGGTAGTTGGTTTTGATGTGTAGATATTAAATGACTGCGTTAGTGATACACGGTATGCAACGTACTTTAATTGACTACGGTACTTTCGCATGGAGGAATGAAGAAACTTCACCAGCTATAAGAAAAGCAATTCGATTCTCCAAATATAGATAGCCTGTAGTGCGATTCATGTCACGTCAGAATGCTACTCCGTACAAACTGGAAGTTTAAGATGGCCGTAACAATGCCTCCCTCGAGGTTGAAGGTCCGGCTACGTGATTGAATTTTGAAATCAATTTTCTTTTTCTTTTTTATCTCTCGGACCAGTGGATTCCAGATACTGGGGAAATACTCTTAGGTCATGTTTGGAAAGTGTATTAATGAAAAAAAGAAAAAGCCCAACAACCTGGGAAGTTTCTTATTTTTAAAAGAAAGAACAACTAAATGGCTATTGAACGGGAATCGTTGGCATGAAGCTCATGTCCTCGTATCTCACGGAAGGTCGATTTTCATACCGTTAACGGTCATCGGAAGATTCTTGAGCCCTTTCGACAAGTTCAGAACCGGCAGTGCCAGTGGGACCGACCGATTGTCATAGCTAAGGTATTGGAGGGATGTCTCTCGTAGAACACACGACCGAGACGGTGAAATTTCCTTCCTGCCTTTCCCTCAGACGAACCCCTTCCAGGAGATTGCCCTTCTCCCCTCCTTTTGAGAACCCGACTCCCAATTCCATCCCTGACTAAAGGTTGGAGTGGGTTTTATGAGGGTGCGTGATAATGCCCTTGGATGTCTGAGGGAAGCGCCCTAACATCCACTTCGTGATAAGTAGTGCATTCAAATGGTCCGTGGAATCTTCGTGCTCTCATGCGGTGGTTTGTCTCATTGTGTAAAATGGCTGGACACGATTAAGAGCCCAACCGCTCTCTCCCTTTTCTAAATGACTAGTGCAAGGGACCGGCCTATTAGTGAGAGTCATTAACTCAAGTGCTGTTGTCTGAAAGTGAGATTTTCACTCGTTCTTTATTTTCAAACTCACGGATTTCACCATCTGAATTCAATGAAATGCAATGTGTGAGCGCTTCCACTTACCACTCAACCTGGAGGCATTTTGTGTAACAGTGATGATTCTCTAGGTTTACTCTAGAAGGAATCATTTTAAAGTCATAAGTATGGCCTTGAAAAAAAAATATAGATAATGCTGAGGTAGTTACTGTAACGGCACTTGAGAGGATAAGTTTAATGGTCGAATTAATAAAGAATAATATTCTGCCATCAAATATTTTTGACGACCCAATGATCCTATTTGTATAAATAGACCCAGTAACTTCAGGATTCCTCTTCTCTTCCGCTATTCTAAATGGAATGCACGTTATAGCACCTTCTCATCGCGTTTTTAGCCTGTTTGAGGTAGGAGGAGGAGGAGGCGGAGATGCTGGTTGGTCAAGGCCAAGCATTTCACTTTATGCAAGACATGATTTTGTTCAATACTGATCAAGTGAGCCCCGGAGAATGGTGCTAATTCGCTGACTTTGGCATTAACGGATAAATATGTCTGGTGCAGGTTTTTATTAGGTCCAATAATATGACTTTGATGTACATTTTGAGATGAGAGGCGGGGGGAAGAGATTGACTGTCATAGTATGATTCCTGATGCCATGTAGCTCTCTTTTTGAACTCTCCATTCCGGCTTTTTTTCTTTGTCAGCTGCTTGGTAGAACAACTGTGAGAATTGCTGGTATGTCTCTGGCTTATAAATCTTGCGATAATCAGGTCATCATTATGATACGTTATCATCATGATGCAGTACAGTAGGATATATTAGACTTTTTTTCAACGTTTTCTCTTAATGCCGGCTTACGAGTATTGTCTCATATCACTTGGGAAGAAAAGGGAGAGGAGGCTAGAATTTGGCTTTCAAGAACTGCAAAGATCAGCATAACCCTAATAGTCCTTCTCGCTGTCGTGCATACCAACTGTCCGCATGTTCCTAGATCCGTCCTTCATCCGCTGAGTCTGTCCAACCAACAGGCAAAGGATGTGCGGAGATGCTGTGATATGACACGTACCTCGTCGTCTTATCCTCACCAAAGACGCTATTGTTTATTGAAGGGGAGTTTAAACCATTATGGAATCTCTCTCTCTCTCTCTCTCTCTCTCTCTCTCTCTCTCTCTCTCTCTCTCTCTCTCTCTCTCTCTCTCTCTCTCTCTCTTCCCACATACATATTTAAAAGCTTATATTTATGAGTATGGATTTTGGTGAGCATACGAAATTATCTTGATTCGTCGCATTTTTTATTAACTTTACTTATTTTAACTTTCAGTCATAATTGCGATGACTTTAAATGTTGTTCAACTCAATGATTAAAACTGAACAGTGGACCATTGTCAGAATATAATGAATTTTCGGTCGTATGTAATTAAGCTAATACAGTTTAAACATACATGGGCAATGCTGTACCGTAGTCCGAGAATCTCGCAAATGATGCTGTAGTAGAAAGCACAGTATATGAGATGCTGGTACAGTGCTTTTAAATCTGCTTTATGCCAGTGACAGAAGATAAAATAAGTGTTTGGCAGAGAGAGAGAGAGAGAGAGAGAGAGAGAGAGAGAGAGAGAGAGAGAGAGAGAGAGAGAGAGAGAGAGACAAACCAAGTTCTCGAGTCCGACAGGGTAGTTACTTCTGTGAACTCGAACTCGGTAAAATAGTCAAGATACGTTGATATCACAGCAAGCCTACAGAGTCCCTTGTTGTTGTTATTGTTTTATTTTGTGCTGGCATAAGACCAGCTTGAAGTTAAACAACAGCAAGGGACTCTGTAGGCTTGCTGTGATATCAACGTATTTGTGACAATCTGAATCGTGTGAATGGCCATTCGATCGAGCTTTTTAGAAATACACTTGAAAATGTGTGGTGTGTGGCGAGAATGTCAAATGGTATTATGGCTGTTTTCCTGTAAGGGTTATTTATTCACTCTCATGAAATTAGGATGCAGTATAATGACTTTCATGACAACGAAGGGATTGCCGGCAGGAGTAATCATGAATTGCTGGATGAGACGGGTGGTACGTGTGAGTGCTCGGTGGACAGCATTGCAATGAGGTTAATAGTGACAACGGTCCTTTTCATCTGCGTGAATGCTAATGATGATGACTGGGGTTTGTGAAGAAGGGGAGATGCCAAAAATGTTTTTGTTTCTGTCGGTTTTTTTTTCTTGTTTACTAGCTACCGGGAAAAATATGATATTTTTATACTTCTTGACTGGAATATGTCCTGGTAAAACTAAGTTCGATCTTTTCATTTTTACATTCTTGTTATTATCCATCCGCTGATTCCTACCTCAGATAGTTTTCTAGTTTTGCAGTATTCCAGATGTTGGATTATTCATTTAATTCTCATGAGCCATCTTGCCATTGCCTTTTGTGGGATGGTCTTGCCTTACCTTCTGATTTTGCTTATCTGTCTGCGCGACCCATACAAATGGTGTCGTCATGCCTCAGCCCTTATGCGTAAGAAATAAGTGATGATATGGTAATTTTGACAAGGTGTACCTAATAGAAGCTGTGCGAAGCTTTAGATGAATCATCTCTAACGACGTTAAAACATGGCTCACCCAAGACATTTTTTCTTGCTAATCTCATCATAATGTACAAACTTATGTAGGTCGACCATTTTAATCGGCTAATGTGTATTTATGAGATTTGAAAGTGATGAAGAATGGTTTATGTGTAACTGAGGAAGAACGTAAATTGGAGGCTGAAATGAAAGGGACCCGGCACCGGCTTCCTGCGGAATGAGAGGTTTTCACTTAAACATTTGGGCGTATCCGATGTCACCCCACACGCAAGTCTCACGCCCGCACAAAAAGCAAATAAAAAAAGTGCATGCTTTTTTTCCATGGGAAACTGATGTCATTGCTTCAATGAGGCGCCTGAAAATTATTGCCCTGCCAGGTACTCTGTGCCCGTCATTTGTGGTGAATAGGATGTTGGGATAGAGATTTTGTGGCCTTCCCTGACCACTGCGCGCCCACACGTAATCATTTTTCCATTTTTGGACATCATTCTATGTTCCCACGACTGATATAATAACTCGGAAGGCTTCAGATACTTCTGTTTGAGCCTAACCTTTCCATATGACCCATAGATCACTACTCCTTTTAGATGACCCGTAGATCAGTCGACTCCCGATATATTTCAATATGCGTTGAGTCGTGTTGACCAATGGTAAACCAGATCGACTGAATTCCCGACCCTTGTTTTTTTGTCTAAATATTTCCTTAACAAGAACCCTGGACGTGGATCTATCAGTCTGCGATCTAAGCCTCACGAGGGCCGACTGGCAGGGTTAAAGGCTTTTGAAGTTTTTCCCCAATTTCTGATCGCTGGTGCTGACTACAGCCGAAGGAGATTCAGCCATTGATAAGTGAGCACCGCGCATCAACCGGGAACGTTTTCACCCGTGCGTGGTTGTGCTAATTATATTTACTGATGTGATAGTTAGGCACGTTGACCGATAAAGCGGGATTAACTTTTATGAGGATAATTTGGGGAGTGTCTCATACCCACCGCTCTTTTACTAGAGCTCCATTAACGGTAGGTGTTAATGCCATCCCGGGACTTTTATGCGCCCCTCCCCTAGTTTGCAGGTTAGAGTGGGACGTTTTCCTTTTGTTTCTTGGGAAGGTGAGAGATGGAATGTGCCGATAATTTTGAAGTTTCCATTTTACTTTTTGTTTGAGATCTCGAGAGCATTCGGCCGCTTTAGTGCCTTTAGCTGACCTCCAGTTACAAAAAGTCGACGAAGGTGCTGAAAAGTTTAATAAGAAGATTTTACCTGAATCCTTCAGTATTGATTTTTTTTATGTTTGATAGCATTTTAACCATTTCTACCCTGATTGGAAAATATAGTATGAGGGCAGGGTTTTTGAAATTGTCCCCAAAATATCGAGAAGTGGCAGTGCTTGGTTCAAGTTTTCAGCACCTTCGTCGACTTTTTGTAACTGGAGGTCAGCTCAAGGGCACTAAAGCGGCTGAATGCTCTCGAGATCTCAAACAAAAAGTAAAATGGAAACCTCTTCAAAATGATCGGCATATTCTATATATGTATATATATACACACACCTATTTCTACCTTAAAGTACGGTAAACGAGTATGGAGGTTCCTCACATAATCACCGTTTTCTTTTGCTCATCTGGTAGAAACAGGAAGCGATTTTGACCCTTCACCAAAGTGAAGTTCGGCGCCCGTTCTCTGTAAACACAGCAGCCGTCAAGTCAGGCTGACGACGTCGACGCCCATTCTGCCATTGTTTAGGTCGGTAGGTGGACTAAGGGCGGCCTTCTGACACTCTACAGAACCTTTGTTAAGGGGACATTGGTTTTCTCTCTCCCTCTCTCTCTCTCTCTTCCTCCCTCTCCCCCCCCTCTCTCTCGTATGGCAGATTATGTTTAAATTTGGCTGTAATTACCTCTGCTTGACAGTCATATATTTAATTAAGAGATTCTTGTTCGGCTAACTTTCTCAAATAATGTCATTGAATTATGCTCACTGACCTCTTTCTCGAAGATTCAGTCCATAGTTTATTTGTGAATGATTTTTTTATAGGCTTTATTTACTTGATAACAGCCATTCTTTTACGTTGGTATGATTGTACTTGGTATCATCCTTCCTCTTGCATTCATTCTCAGGTAAAATTGTCAATCTTAATTTTTGTGAGTGTCATTCCCTGAGGTAGGTGCAGGGTCGTGGACTTGGCACTGATTAACACTCCAAAGTTGAAGCAAATATCCTTTTGGCCTCTGGAAGTCAGTAATAAAACACACACGCATATATATATGTATGTATGTATATATATATATATATATATATATATATATATATATATATATATATATATATATATATATATATATATATATATATATATATATATATATATATATCAGCAATAAGTCACAAACTGCACGTGACAAATATATACGTAGACGACCACATGAAAGGTGAAAATTAAAGACCAGGTACCAAGCGCTTTCGTGTATTGCGTACACTTCTTCGGGGTACAGAGTAAAATAAATAAAGAGAGACATAAACAAGAAAACTTCACAAAACAAAGATCAAAGCCACCAACAAGCTAAACACCATTACTGAATGCAATCACTAGTTTGAAGTCAAATTGTCACATACCAAACAAAAAATACTTTAAAAATACTTAAGAACTGAAACTACAGTTAGAACAGGCTATTGCTAAAAGGTAACATTGTACTTCCCTACAATTTTATGAACAAGGTAACTATCTAATTTAAAAGACCCGAACTAATATTCATAAGTTGATTGTTAAAATGCTTAATAAAGGCAGATTCAATTATATTTCTCTTAACAATGTGGTTACAAAAAATTATCTCAGATGAATTTTTCCAGTCTATACAATGGTTAAAATCATTCATTATTTTACTCTGTACCCCGAAGAAGTGTACGCAATACACGAAAGCGCTTGGTACCTGGTCTTTAATTTTCACCTTTCATGTGGTCGTCTACGTATATATATATATATATATATATATATATATATATATATATATATATATATATATATATATATATATATATATATATAATTTTTTCATGTGAATGCAAGGGAAGCACTCCCTGTAAGGGGAAACAGTTTTGTACATGTAGACAGGTCCCTGTAATTTTGCTTAACATGAATACGGTTCATCTTCTGAATAATAATAATAGACAGTGTACGTACCTCGGTGCTTTTAAACGGTCATGATTTTTTTCTCGATTTACCCAGACAGCTCTCTCTCTCTCTCTCTCTCTCTCTCTCTCTCTCTCTCTCTCTCTCTCTCTTATAACTTCCATTTCGTTTTATGTTATCTTGCAATACATCTCTCGCCCCGCTACCACATGCCCAATCCAGTAACCCTTTCTCTTATTCAAGTCAACTCACGGCTGGATCAGTTTTCCAGTAAATATCATGTCGCCTCTTCGGGATTTAATTAATGCACCTACGACCTAACTTCAGGTTCCAGCTTTCTTTCTCCCTTGTGATGATGCTTTTGAGGTCAGCCTAATACTCTCTGAGGGAGCTGCGGAGGACGGAGAAGCAGACGCACAGGGGCACGCAGTTGCAGTTGCAGGGGCTTGACAAGACGCAAAGTTTGTGGTCTTGCTAACCCGGCTGCATTACTTTTTTCCCATTTTCTCTGTTTATGGGTCATTTTGACAAGCAAAGCAGCGCAAGATACAGCTTCCACTGACTAATATTGGTAGATTCATTTTTACTTGTTCCTGTTGGTTAAAGAGATGAATGGTAAATGGCGCCCTTTTTTTTTTTATTATATTCTTATTATTATCACCGTTGTTTGTTTGATCGCTGTTGGATTTGTTACAATGACCATTTATTTATAGGACAACAGAACAGCATTTGTAGGCCACCCACCGGAGGCAAATCTCTAAAACAACATACTCTCACTTGAGAATTGAAATGGATAGCTGAGTGGTGAATACTTCAGATATATACATCACTTAGGTGGGGGCGTTACAGTGACGAACCTGTAGAACTAAATGATAGTTGAAAATAGCTTCCTTTGTTGAAACGCACTTTTGAAACGTACTTTTTGCAAAGTACAGTAGTCGACTTCCTTGACGAAATGCGAGAAGTCTGTGTCAGTCCCCTTGACACTCAACCAGCTTTCCGTGCCGATTGTGTAGAATGACCGGCCATTGACAAGTGAAACATTTAAAGGCGTTTTTAATAATAAATTTGTCGATATAGATATTTCGCTGTCGTTGCCATATTAGAAGTTGTAACATGAATTTCACTTTGTTACTGTTGTGTTTCATATACTGTACATCACAGATGGTATCAAGAGATCAGTCATTAGGCTCCTTACTGGTATAAATAAAAGCTGTTTTCTTCCTCATTTTCTGAAAGCATCATTCCCAGATGTATAGATATTTACCTAAAATCAATAGATAGGAGCTTGCTATGAAAGGATGAGCTTATCATTCCTAATCCGAAATAAACAGTATACGTAGGTCACCGAGAAAGCTTTAACAACGAAGGGAGACAGTTGCCACAGTTGAACGGGTTATGAGTATGGGAAAGGAGTAACACACCGTAAGAACTCCAAGAATCCCGAGGAAGGTGGACCATTCAGTATCCTGCAGAGCTACGGGAAGTATTGTAGCGGTTTACGACTCCGTGACTGAATGCTCTTGGATTCTCCAGCAAGCCTCCCTCCCCCCACTTCGCCAGTTCTCCAGGTCGGATGGGTCGTCACTTCCAAATGGAAATGCCTCCAGTTGCGTAAGCCCTGCTCTCTCTGTCAAAAACCAACTGTTTCCATTTTCATCCGCCACTGGACATTATTTTTGACATTAGTGAATTTATCCAGAAAAAATGGAAGAGTTACAGCTATCACTATTTCTGTATCACTATTTCTGTCTGTATGCCGAAATTATATCAGATTTCAGCGAATTTTTGTTTGTGACATTATTGATTTTTTTTTTTTTTTTTGAGAGTTGGACGAAGGTCTAAGCAGGGATATTGCAATAGGGTGAATACTCACTTTATAAGTGAAATGTAGCCTCTTTATTTTGTTGCTATTATGTTGACTCAACCATGCTTGCGGAGCGAAAAACATGGCTATATGTCCGATTGGAATGTTAATTCGTATTTTTGTGGTATTTCTGCCATTTTGCGTGATGAACCTGATGATGATGATTGAACTATTGTACAGATGGAAATCTCCTGACCCTGGTACAGTAGAAATCAACCCAAGCTTATAATGAGACTAACAGCAACAATTCATTCAGTCGTTTTTGCTGAACAGGATTTTTCAGTGGGTCGGGGCAGAGTGCATGACTACCCTGCTCTTGGGATTTTTATTTCAAATTTTAGTTTCATTTCCGGAGTTTTAGATGTGCAATGGCAGTCTTTAGAAGAGTGAGAGAAATAATATAACTGGATTCTGCGTGTGACGTTACAGTAATAGTACAATAGTAATAGCAGTGTCGGGAAAGCTATTTATTTCATTTCTTGCTTTTTTATTCGTCTCATAGATATTTAAATTTTGCATTTTTTCATTCAAGCTTTATTTTAATTGTTATATCCTGCATGGATACGTCATACTTTAATTTTTTTTAATAATAATAATAATAATAATAATAATAATAATAATAATAATAATAATAATAATAATAATAATAATAATATAATAATAATAATAATAGTAAAGTTGGCAATGATGATGATGTTATTATTTTTTTTTATGCGTCCCCCCATAAAAAAAAAAACAGTTCACGTGTGTCAGAGGCGTGAGTGAAGAGTAATCCATCCAAATGTATACCGTAATATGACAGAAAACGGAAGGACCTCGACGAGGTAATCCTTACCTCACCTGCTTGAAACCTCTCTCTCTCTCTCTCTCTCTCTCTCTCTCTCTCTCTCTCTCTCTCTCTCTCTCTCTGCGTATATCGGGAAGTCTATATAATTTGCCAGCTTAATAAGGTCTGACAAATCGCTTGACTTGATTGTTCTCCTTTCGAGAATGTCATCTTTGATAGCAAGTGTTGCTGCTCTTCAGATCGCTGCTGATTGTTCGAAGGATTTCCAGTGTTTCTATTTTCAAGACACTTTTGAGTCTGGATTATGATGAAATATAACTTCCAGGATATCTGGAAACGGCTTCGATCTGAGAGAGCTTGACCCCAATGATTTCATTTCATGAAAGAGAGAAATGTGGGAGAGGCAGTTTGTGTGCCTGTGGTAAACATTCTTTGGGAAGTTTGTTCACTATTTCCACAGTGGTGAAAGCTGAGAATGTCTCTATAATTCCACAGACAGAACATAAAGCAATAAGTGACCGTATTCTTGAACTGGCTAAATTCTAGGTCAAAGAAAGTTTCCGTAGTATGCATGGAACGCCCTGACTGGTCACTTTTCTTTTGTCACCTTAGCTATTAAGTCTTAGAAGCCACGCCTCTCGCCCAGAAGCCATGCCCCTCTTGCATAATCGAGGTAGCTGACTGGTTCAATATGCAATGTTCATTTCCTTATTCTAAAATTTAGTCACAGGAAATGTAGACACCATTTATAGAAAATGACCAGTTACCTAATTATACGGGATGTGTTGAGCTCATGAAAATCTTAGTTAATTGACGATTGTGCCCAACGTTTGGTTTCATCAATTGTTTCTGTTCACTTGACATCTGTTACAAAGCAAAGAGATAATAGACAGATTCCACTCGAAAGCGAACCTTCCAAGAGGGTGACGAAAGGACGTCAGGAAAATAGGGAATATGACATATTGCAAACGTTCGCTTTATGCATTGTCCAAGTATTTGATGCCTGTCTCGCGTAACGCGTCTTTCTTAGGTGCTACCTACAGTATGCTTCTGTAAAAATGATTGATCTCCAGACGGTAATTTAGAGCTCTTAGTTCACATTTCTGACATATGCACACTGAAATGTTAGGAAGTATAGAACATGTGGTAACAGGAGAAAATGGATCTATTCATATATTTACTGTTTCGGGCAGGGGCCCCCAAACTTTTTAGACCATCGACCCCTTCTTGGAGTCCTTGATCCCTCATCGGCACCTAGGCATGTATAAGAAAATAAATTAATAATAATATTTCAGTAAATGTGCAGCTTCCATGCATATTAGTGCTGGAAGTTGCATACCAAACCCTGCTTTCTATATACATATGGGAGACTTCACACCAAGCCCAGCGAAACTTGTTCTGTATCCTTTCCCCTTTGAATATCTCTCATGAGATACCGGCAAACATAAAGATAAACTGTTTACCGTCATATTGTTGGAGGAGTTTCGTGACAGACACAGACGATGGCTGGAAGACGGAAAAGTTAAACTTCTCAGATCCCTATATTACACGAGTGTGCTAGTGCCCCTAGTTTCGATACCGAACCTAATATCAGTAATCATAATGAGAGAGAAACTTCATAAATAATGTAGGTAAGATCAAATGCATTACAAATAAATTAAGATACAGTTTATCACAACGGTCCATTGCCTTGTGATTCCAACTAATGGCAAACCATTATTATCATTGTGTTTCACTAGAGTTAAAGCAGAATATAGAATAGATTATAAAAACTAGTTTTGTATAAAGTAAAAATGTGTATCAGTATTTCTATTTCTTAGACAAATGTCAGCATTCGACACCAAAAGTTCAGTCGACCCATTTTTGACTCCCAGGCATTTATCAACCCCTTGAATAGTGGGGTCGATATCGACCACTTTGGAGACCCATGGTTTAGGGGCTCTGAAATTAGAAAAACTATGACAGTTTGACCAACTATTCAACGTTCTAATTTAGGATAAATGCTGTTTCTTTCCTTTCCGTATCTCTGTACGGGTGGTCAATGGCGGACCTTCTTTCTTGGAATATGCAGCAAAATCACTGGTGATACACATATCGTGCGTTTGGTTAATTCACAGTTTCGTAGAAGAACGCTTGTTTTTTTATTATAAATCACAGACGACTTTAAAAGCACTGTCTGCGGTGATTATACTTTTTCTTCTCAAAGAAAACACTATGATAATTCACGTCTCTCTCTCTCTCTCTCTCTCTCTCTCTCTCTCTCTCTCTCTCTCTCTCTCTCTCTCTCTCTGTGTATTAGAGACGTTTAATCTGTTAGTTTTTTTTGTTTAATGTTCCAGCATCAGACACGCTCGGGTGATCCTTGATGATACTCATTTAGTTGCTGTTTTCAGGTTCCAAACTCTGTATATGGGATGGAGGTGTATGGCTTTAAAAGAAAAAAATTCTAACTCATGCATTCACGCCTTCAGAACTTGTGTGTTTTCCAACAGGTTTCACTTTTTATGACATATCTCAGTTTTATCGATTCTAGTAATAAATGAAAACGAGTTTACATATAATATTCATTTTCCTTCTTGCTAAAGACCTTGACGCTTGCTTATGAAGATATCAATTATTTTTTTATTTCATCATCTTTTGAAATTACAGATCGATTTCTCTTTCTTACAGGTAAGTTAGCTGTGCTTCTTGTAAGTGATTGCATAGATGACTCCTGAAGGTTAGTGCAGATCTCCCTAGGTTTCTTCTGCAGGAAAGTTTTACTTTTTTATCTGTTTATTAATTAATTAATTTTTTTTTTTTTTTGATAAGTGGGATCTCTTCTTTCTGTATTTCACTTTACCCCTTCTTACTTCTTCCTAATAAACACCATGTTCTTTGGAAGCTTGAATTTCAAGTCAGTGGCCCCTTTGGGCTTGTTCCATATGAATAGGTTTCGTCTACTGAATTATAGTAATAATAATACTTTCAAATTTGTTGGTTTGTTATCCTGTGTTAAAGAAAACTGAAGGTTTCAGCAATAAACCTTTAGTATTTAGTTCCTTAAAATTTGGTTATGGTGGTCGTGGAGATCGTTTAGGTTTTGCTCTCTCCAAGTGACTCATTTTATCGTTGTTATTGGAGCTTTAAACTCAAGATTCAATCATGATTTAGTATTTTGCCTGTCTCCTCTACAGTTCTTAGTATTCTGTGTCATAAAACACTGTTTACGCTGATTTCGCTGAAGACGCCCGAGTAATAAAAATAGTCGTAAATCTACCATTTTATAGTTCATATCAAGCAAGTTGCAGATGGGTGTTAGAGCCACAATTCGCCAGAATTGACGTACTTCCATGCTCATATGGTACGTCAAACCATCTCTCTCCCCCCCCCCCGTGTATGTATTAACAGTTATCGAAATTGAAATTATCATGACTAATGAAAACTTCGTGTTACTTAACAAACTTCATTTTCTGGGTAGGCAAGGAGAGGATTCATATTTTATCTCCAGAGATCGTGTACCTAGTGCTGGAAAAATAATCTGGAGCGATCGCTTTTGTGCCATATGGCATCACGGATATGGGATATAGGGAGGAGAGCCTCAATGTCCAATTTAGAGAGAAATGGGTGTCTTTAAAAGGTCACCTGTGCATCTCGAAGATAATAAAACTGCCCCCACACTTAGCCACTTACTCCTGTAAGACACGTGTGGTGTCTCGTCTTGCCCTTCGGACCTGGTAAGGAGCTCTCGAGGTCTGCTGCTACAGGCAAGATATCTGGAGTGGGTTAACGATCGTTTTTATGGTCGGATGAATCAATTGGTTAGGCGTGCTTTGAAAGGTGTGAGGCAGGTGGAATCTCCGTCCATCCTGTTCATACGAAGGCCCACGAGAGCGGGCAGTCATAATCGGCAAAAGATGCTTTCTAAAGCTTTCGTTTACGGGCTTGAAGGGAAATAAAGAAGGAATCAACTCACTGAATAGGAAAGCGTCTTCTTTTTCGTCTTCTTCTTCTTTCGAGGAGAGGGGAAGGCACTGCGACCAAAGTTTTCAGCGGACGCTGTCAACGAATGATTTATAAGGGATTGATAAGGTTCATCCATGTACGCTAATATGCAGGATGCTTACTTACCCTCTGGTTGGATAAGAACAGTATATCTCACAATGCCTCATGTCCGCCTTAGTAGGTGTTGATCTGAAGATCGTTATTAGCTATTGCAAAGGTTGCCGCTCCCAGTTTTAGCGTATGCGGGCGGAGTGGGACGTGGAAAGATTCCAAAAAATAAATCATGATACACGGTCCGCAGAATTTCTGCCACAGAGATTATCCTTTTATTGTTGTAAAATGAAATTCCCCACCTTTTTTTTTTTTGCTGTTAGCGTGCCTGTAATTTCAGCATCTCCTCTCAAGTTTAGAATTCCCTTACGGCGTTGTTACAGAGCAATAATTTTCTCTCTTACCTATTGGACGATATCCCAGCTCATGAAACCGTCCGTCACATTGGTTTGCTGATAACTGTTTTAACACTCGGCCTAAAAATTGTGACGACAGGAAAATGTGTTATTAAACATAAATAAACCACATTGTGGTCAAAAGTATATTGTTTAAGAAATCCATTGCTATTGTGTTAAATGTAAGATATCGCATAATATGGTAAGAGGACTGCATACAGTTAAAACGTGATTTTTGAGGGCTCACGTACGTAACCGATGTCAAACACTTCACTGGATTTGTAATTCTGTCATGGAAGTTAAAATCATTCGTCTGAAATAAGGAACTGCGATCGTTTGTACCTCAGTCGTCGTCGTCTAAACTTTTAAGCGCTGATTGCGGTATTGTCAGTTCTATTGTTATTGTCGGGATTTGTTGGTTTCCTTTTAAATTTAGTTCCTGAGTCTGAAAAATGAAGTCCTTGGTTATTGCTCTTGTAACAATATTTTATAAAGACAATTCTGTCAACTGTCTCTGGCTACAGAAAAACGTTTCAATTTGAATGTTTCAGAGTACCTAACTATAATACATTTGCATTGGCGAGTTTAGCAGCATAACTGTCAAATGAGGGTACTGGCCCAGTTATCTTTGGAGTGAAACTTGGAAGATCGCCAACGCTGGTGAATTAGTGCGGACACGGATTTATGGTTTCTGAGGGTCGAGATTGGTTTGCCTTGATAAAAATAAATGTTTTTTTTTATGTTGCGAACAATGACTTTCCGCAGAGGATTGTAACTTAATTGTATTTATTAACCCGTCTAGGCTTTGCGTGCATAATGGGACAGACAGCAAATGAATGATGCATTAGCCTCTTTTGACGAACCCTAAGAAAAAGGGTCACTGCCATTGAATCACTTGAATACTTGGGCAGCCTGGGATATGGAGCTAGAGGTGTACATCTGAACTTGAGAAAGCAGGCCGGGAAGGCGAGTGGGTCTCCCCCTTCAGCTCGTGGGAGAAGTTTCAATGACAGTTCTTGGGTCGCTGTTTTCTCTTCACATTTATCTCCTTGTGTAGAGTCATGGTGTTTTTGTTCCTTGCCTAATTGAATTCAAATGACATTTTCTCTCCTCCTCTGGTATCTTCTTAAACACACATGTTGATTAACTCTTATTGATGACGATTGGCTACATCGCTATCATCATCTTGCGCAATCGAAATGATAACCTTACGAGTTTGTGTGTGGTTGGGTGGGGGCGTGACTTGACTCGTTGTCGGGTAGCCGGTGTGGAGGCACTTGTGGTTATTTCCTGCTTCGTTCAAACGTTATGAACGACCTTCCAAGTATTTTAAATTGCTTTCATAGTACTCCTTTGGATGCTATAATTTCTAACAGACCTGAGCTCTACTTTGATTGTTCATGTCTATTTTGGTTAAATGATTTTCCGTTATATTATTACAGCGTGTACTCTCTCTCTCTCTCTCTCTCTCTCTCTCTCTCTGTGTGTGTGTGTGTGTGTGTGTGTGAGAGAGGACCCTTTTGTGCCAGAGGTCTATTGGGAACAATTTGGAGCTGAAATCATCATGAGACTGGGCTTGCATCTTGCAGGTTTCTTTCTCCAGAGAAGCTCAGAAGGTGTAACGTAACTCGTTGCGTGAAGGTGCGGATTTCTCCTGGGGAAATATGTATGAACAAGTCTGAAAATGATTTCAGTAAAGTCTGAATACAGTTTTATATTGAAGCCGCTTTATACAGATTGGCAACAGTACACTTCACTTCTAGTAGTAGTATTATGTCCCCTCTCTGTGTCGAGATATTTTGTATCCACAGGGAAAATATATATAGTAAGGAAGTTTAAATTTTTGGAAGCTAGCAAGTCAACCAGTGCTTTTTAGGCTTTGGTTATATCTCTCATACCGTCAATACACACACGTCAGGTATCCGGGAAAACGTTGTCTACACTGTTAATGCCATATCATAATATTGGAATATCCACAGTCCTTAAGAGAACATAACTAAAATTTTAAGAGAAGAGAAACTATAAAAATTTTGAAACAATTTTAGATTTCTTGTAAAGGTTCTTTACCCTCCAGATCAAGCCTTGACCTTTTTTTGATATTGGGTCTATATGTGGCAAGATCCTTTGACAGGAGAGGCTGAGATGTTTATGAACAGCGTCATTTTTGAGTCGAGGTCATCTCGAACGAAGTATCTGATGATTTGAAAGTAATGGAAAGAAAAGCAAACGGTCAGTTTCTTCAGATTTTGGTGTGACTGTGACTTATATATACCACACGATCGTTTTGTAATGCTTTTCCTGTACCATAAGGTCCAAAAACAATTCCAGAGATATGGTATGCGTCTCAGTCCATGTCATTTTTTAATTTTTCATGATGTGCTTCCATTCTTAGGGCACAAGACAAAGCTCCATTAACTTCACTGTTAAACTTCCACAAAACGGCATGCATCCATGTGAAAGATGAGTGCAGAAGAGATGATGGGGTCAATATTCATTAGTAATATTGGCAAAGAATGAACAAGTATATAGCTGTTGAAACGAAAATCGATCGATAAATGAATAAATGTTAGAGAATAAATAGGTAAAAGAAAGTGTACCCTAGTTGACAGTCTCGAACCCATGATTATAGAAGCTGCAAATACCTGCACAGTCACTCCAGTTCAGTTGATAACAAAGAGTTGCTGATTATGACCTTCCAACTGCACTAAATTAACAGGCGTACTGTTGTTTCCTTTACATGAAGCGAACAGCATTTTCTCGCCCTTCATCGTTCATCACGTATTTTATTGTATTTCAAAAAATCCGGAGACTCTTGTGAAGGCAATATGTTTGTTGTACTTTTTGAAAGTTCACTTCTTTGTCGGCATTTCTCATTTACTACTCTAGTTCTAGAGGGATATTTAATCAAGAAGTAAGCATAGATTGACTTTTCTGTTAACGTAGACTTATTTCAAATGAGAAGTATCTCGATGTGCTGTACCTCATGATTGACGGTAAAGAGTTGTTTTAATAAAAATTGTAGTCCACTTGATCTTATTGGAATTTATCGCGCTATATAGAGTTAATGGGCATTCCATTTTATCAGGTTAATTGCTATATATTCAGGAATCTGTAAACTATATAATTTCTCTCCTCTCTCTCTCTCTCTCTCTCTCTCTCTCTCTCTCTCTCTCCCATGGCTGCAAAATTTCTCCTTGCAATGTCAAATACTTCAAGTGTTAGCTAGTGGATAACTGTCCAAACTATACCGGTGCTCTTCTCTCTAAGCATGGCAAAAGTTGTTGATAGGAAGCTGCAGATGTCATTTATATCTCTGTCGCTGACGACAAAGGAATTAACTAAATTTTGCTCGCTCTCTTGAACTTCAGTTTGTTGACAGTGTTTTTATTTTATAGCGTTTTTATTGCTTGCAGAACTCTTCCTTCATTTAAGTTTGATTAGTGTTGCTGTTAACATTCTTTTCCTTTAATAAAATAAATATAGAAAGGCTTTTCCACGCCCGCTCTTTACGCCGTTTGCGTTTCGAGAGTAGGGAACCCACAACCAGTTCTTGTGGGTCATAAGTCTTCTGAAACGGTCGTTGATGGTGAATTCCCTTGGCAGGCCGGGAATTTCTTTTGTCTTCCTCTTGATATATAAGTAAGTCTTGTCTAGTGGAACTTATGAAAGAACCCGGCCACTAAATTCTTAACTTTTGTCTTCATGACCAACACGAATCTCATTTTTTACTTTTATCTCTTTCTCCAAACCCCCAAGCATGAATTAAAATGGCATAAATCCAGTTCTCTTTCTTTTTTGCTAAGATGGCAACACAAGTTTTCGTTTGCAATACACCTCTCTCGGGTGGCCTTGTAAAACAGTAACACTGCCGGTAAGGCATAGTGGAAGTAGCGCTTATTAGCAGCAGCAGTTGGAAAATGTTTTAAGGTTGTCCACTGTAATAAAAGTGAGCCGTTTACCAAGTAATTACCCGTATACACAGCTTCTTGATAGTATAGTCTACTATGCCATTCCCATCCATTCATAAGGAGGTAATAAAGGAGGAACAAATGGCATCATTTATGAGTGCTTATCTTTGAGATTTCGGTTAATCGTATTTAAACGCCTGTTTTACATTACACCTGTTTCCCTTAGTGTATTTAGTTGCACCTTCTCTTCTTTACACTTGGTTTTTGGTAGATCGTAAACTGTCACACGTTACACCCTCGCTCTGTCTCTCTCTGTCCAGAAGTCACACGTTACTCTACGGACATTTTGGGGAAGTTTGATCACGTGCTTATTTATGAATCATTACTTCACTATTAACTAGGGATTTAAACGTGACAGGTTTTAAATTCTACGCGCGCGTGCACACTCACGCATACACACACGCACACGGACATCAGAATTACTTCATATTCTTGGATTTGGAGAAGTCTAGAGGGCATTGTGGCTATTAAATAAGTGTCTGTAAAATGACACATATATATAGATGTAAATATATATATATATATATATATATATATATATATATATATATATATATATATATATATATATATATATATATATATATATATATATATATATATATATATATATATATTAGCTGATGTACCCGTCGTTGCTCAGGGTAAAAAGGGGCATGACGTCAGCGATGACAACCCCTACAGGGTGGATCATGCAATCACTTTCAGAATAAGTAATCACTTGGGACCATTGCAGTCTTATACATCTGGCATGGCACATTGTTATAGGAGAGATTTTCGACTGTTAAGATTTAACGCATGGTTTAGATGGATAAAATACAATAAGAATGGAGTTTGTGGAAATGTAATTACATGATGTCATAAGATACATGTTATGAATTACAACTGTTTATCAATTTTGAAGTGCATCGTGATACACATTTTTCCTTCTGCCATTATTTACAGTATGTGTGCAGATAAATAGATTATTGGGATTGCCAACTCTCGAACACCCTACATATAGTTGACCATGTGAAAACACTGGCTCCTTCAGGTTTAGGCCTACAACATCCAATGACTGACCCTGTGCCTTGTTAATGCTCATTCCAAAACTCAGCTTTAAGGGAATTGTAGGCGCTTGAACTCAAAATGTGTCAGATGGGATAAGAGGATTTCGGGTATGAACACATCCTCCCCACTTGCTTTACCAGTCAAAATTTAGCTTCCAAGACTCTTGGCATCATCTTCTTGATGATAAGGCTAGTTCCATTGCAAAGTTTTGGTGGCTCTAAGTTTCTCGGAAGCATTACTGGTGCGCTGATCTTGAGTTTTAAGTGGTGAGGTGGAAGTCCAGAGGGTGTTAAACTATTCAAGAACTCCACAGGATAGTTCACAACTTCATCTGGATCGAGAACAGTGACGATGGACTTGTAACTGCATTCCTCACCGGGTAGCTGCTTCAGCAGTTGCAGATTTGTGTCGTCAACAGCGTCGTCCTTTGGCGCCAAGAAGGCACGTGTTCTCAGCCAGTTATGGTCTTTAAATTTGTTGCCCAGGTCAGGAAACACCCTAGATGTGAGCTCTTGAATATCATGTATTGAATTTCCAAACTGCAAAGTGACCAGACCATCCTGTCCACCAACCAGAGTGCCATTGCCAACATCCAATAACTTATTAGAAAAGGCTCCTGCTTCCTCATTGCCGCTTAGTTGGACTCTCATGTTGGTTTGGAGTCTTAACTTCTGTACACTTCTCCACAAGCAGGACGACTTTATGCAGGCGTTTACCTCGTCAGCTCTCGTTCCCTTTGGAATAACTGGCAAAGTCTGCCTGAAATCTCCTGCAAGCAAAACAGTTGTACCTCCCATGAACCGTGTGTTGTGCTTCAGGTCTTTCAGGGCGACGTTTGAACTTGCAGACCAGGCTTACCTCGTGTTACCAGGCTTATTTTAGCGTATTCGTGTATGTAACCGACGATAATTTTGCTTACTCGGCGAATAAGCATAGCAGTAATTGGCTGCCGCGGTTAAGCATAGCAGTAATTGGCTGCCGCGAGTAAGCACACCAGTAATTGGCTGGCGCGAGTAAGCATACCAGTAATTGGCTGGCGTGAGTAAGCATACCAGTAATTGGCTGGCGCGAGTAAGCATACCAGTAATTGGCTGGCTCAAGTAAGCATACCAGTAACTGGCTGGTGCGAGTAAGCATACCAGTAATTGGCTGGCGCAAGTAAGCATACCAGTAATTGGCTGCCGCGAGTAAGCACACCAGTGATTGGCTGGTGCGAGTAAGCATACTAGTAATTGGCTGCCGCCGTGTGAAAAAAACGTACATGACGTTTGCTTTATTCCGTTCTACCATTTCGCCCTTCTCCCATTCCCCATCCCATCACCACTATTTCCCCCCTCGTAGAACTCAGCTTCTACATCCCCCTCTTACTCCCCAGCCTTTAGCCTTCCCCACACTCCTTCCCTCTCCTCCCATTCCTACCCTCTCCTGTTTTCCCTCCATATCCCCATTACTTCTCCTCATTATCTCCCCATTTATATGGAATTTTCAAAATGCACTTGGTGCTATTAACCTATGCTTCGAATTCCAACATTATAGGCAAAATAATAAGAAAGTTCTATTGAGGAGGGGGCATAGGGGGTCACCCAGGGCCCAAGCATTCTTATAGTAGCTTATAAATAATTGCAATTGGTGTCAGTAACCCATGCTTTAAATTTGACCAAAATGGCCCCAAAGCAAGAAATTTATATTTAAGGGCGGTCCCGGGGCCCCGAACTGCTTGATAACTATTTTGAAGTAATGCAATTAGCACCAATAGCCTACTTTTCAAATTTGAACCAAATCTGCCAAAATAAGAAAGTTACATTCGGGGGCGGGGGGTAGAAGTAATAACTTTTTATGGGAGTTTATCTTGTATATGTTTTACAGAAAATCTGATTAGCCAATGTCCGACCCCTATGTTAGCTTAACCTTTGCGCCAAATTTCATACTGATTGGTTCCTGGTGTAGCCGTTCACTTCGAACAAACAAACAAACCAACAATGAAACAGACGTGTTTTCCCATATATATATATATATATATATATATATATATATATATATATATATATATATATATATATATATATATATATATATATATATATATATATATATATATATGTATATATATATATATATACACAGTATATATATCAGTCTGAAATTCAGGAATTAAGTGGTTGTGTGCGGTAAGATTTTAACATCAGGTTTGTTTCGAATCTCGAGAGCCTTTGGAGTTAGAAGTAAGTTATGTATATCAACCATTTGTTCATTTACATCGGATATTTATCATATACAGTAGTAGGTAGCTGCTAGTTTTCTTTTCTTTAAAGGTGACGAAATTAACGGATAGCGGTTCATGTCTTTTGTTTGTACCAGACATATTTAGTAGTAGTAACAATAATAATAATAATAATAATAATAATAATAATAATAATAATAATAATAATTATTATTATTATTATAAATTGCGGATACATTCTAATAAAAAGCCAAGATCATTAATTACCTTGCAAATGGAGGGGACAACCATATGATGACCTAACGAGCGATTGATCCCTCCGCCCCCGAGTGTCGGGGATGACCTTGTCGATCGATCGATGACAATGTTTTTGTCATGGTTTCGTCACAGTGAGATGAGCAAAAGCCTCGTCGAGGCCCTCCGATTGTGGTAGTATACATTCTGACGGAGCTATGGCCTCTCTCTTCTAGTATTTTTCCTCTCCTTTTTCCATCCTATCTGTGACCCACAACAACCGACTGCTTTATTCAACAAGACATACTGGATTTTAGAGATTGCCCCTCTACGAGGCAAGATTGTAGGTACACAGTGAGAGAGGAATTGCGAGATACTCAAAAAATAATAGCAATGAATTAAGTGCGAGTATGAATCAATATTGTTTCTTACGGGTGCTTATTTTTACAAGCCCAACCAGGCGCAAGAGAAGGTCTATGACATGACGTAAACTAATTGGCAGAAAGATGAGGTCCAGGAGTTGGGCAGTATTTTAGATATGACAGAATCAAGGAGAAAGGAAGAACCGGTTAATCTAGATGCCATTATTTAGGATTGTTTACACATATGAGAATATTACTGTAGTATTATCATTCAGTTGAACTGAGAGTTAGAAGCATGAGAAAAGAAATAGTTTTTGTGTTTGTGTGGTACAGTAGAAGCAGGATCACGTAAAATATGATATATATGAGTGAGTTTGGACACTTTCATTTCGACCTTTACCACTAAGTTGTTCTGATAATTATTGTTTTTTGTTATCATCATACATCATCACGACCAGCGATTTTTACTTTTCCTTGGAGTGACGGATTTTAGAACCAATTAACTATTTAAAGAAGGCGTCCTCTGCAGTGATAAGATTACTTTTATGTAACCAGACAGCTCATTTCAGAGTCTTCTGGCGCTGCGAGTGGTTTCCTCATAAAAATTTTATTATTATTTGCAATCATTACGGCATTAGTGTCAGTTCTGAGGATAATGAACGATGGGAAATGCAATGAATTTTAATGAATCGGCAGTTCTTTTCTTCTTACCGGAAGATCGTGTGCGTAGCCTGGGAGTTTCTCTTCGGTCGACGGTTGGTTTAGTTAATTTTCTCTCTCTCTCTCTCTCTCTCTCTCTCTCTCTCTCTCTCTCTCTCTCTCTCTCTCTCTCTCTCTCTCTCTGTTATTGATCTCTCCGTGCATGATTTAATGTCGACATGTGGCTGTCATTGCTGTTTGTTGTTTTCAGCTTTTGCGATCTTTTTGTTTTATTGTTCTCATTAGATGGAAGTCTCCATGCTGTGTGCTCGATCATTTTCAGCGATTCCTCAGTTCGTTGGTAGGTTTAGATTAATCCGGCCTTGTTTAGTCACGCCGCCTTGGTAGGGGATGGGGCTTGGTTTGGACATCCGGAGTCTTGGCCGTGAAGAGAGAGGGGCGATGCTTCCACGAAGGCTGCATTCTGTTCTCATGCATATGAAGGAGGCGAAGAAAGGAAGGAGGGAAGGAAAGAAGGGTCGAGGCGTGTTTTGGCAGCGTTTATTGTCGGTGCTCAGTCTCCGGCGTAACTTCTGACCCTCATTAGAAGGTCTTCTTCTCTGCGGTCATAGAATTTTGAGTTCCCTCCTGTCATCCTTGTTGCCTTCACGTAATGTGGAGTTATTTCCGAGTTAATTTGGTTGTTTCATTGCATGTCATAATTCGTTACGTCATTAAGTAAATGAAAGCGATCTCTTGATAGTTGTTGCCCGTGATTATCAAGTTCAAAAATTACGATGTAAAGAAAAAAATGACATGGACTACATTTTTCCCGTAAAGTTCCAGTTATACAGATCAAGGACAGTCGTTTTAATTCTTGGTTCGAAATTCATTTAGCATTCAAATACCTCTTCAACTCTTTACCGTCACAGGCTTCTAAATTACCGAAGATTCTTACCCTTTCCCCGGTAGGTTCAGGTCTTAGGGGCCTGTTCAAAAATTACGTAAGGCCTTAGGGGTGGGGAAGGGGATATAGAGAAGTGTTATGAGTGTGACAGTGGGGGGGTGTTGTTGCAGACATAAATTACATAACATTTTCAGATTTTTTACCTTTGTTTCTTTTGAAAAGAGGTAAATGTAGAAGGACAAAAGAGAGACAGTGAAGATTCTGCAATAGACCTTTATTATATTTTAGTAATATTGAGAATATGATATTTAATTATTTTTTTTTTTGCATAATTATATGTTTGAAAAATATCACAAACTCAACCCTTGTTTGGACTTCAACATTTTCTACTCTACTATGTGTTACATGACGTAGAATAATATCACAAACTCATCCCTTTTCTGAGCTCCGACATTCTCTACCTTATGCATAATATGACTTAGAAAAATATCACAAATTAAATTAAACCTCATCTAAACTTAGGCATAGTGTACTTTGTGTACTATGATAAGCTTGAAGAATAATATCACAAACTAAAAACTGCCGTCCTCTCAGAGTTGCCAATTAAATTACTCAGAAAATTAAGTAAATGGCATAAGAGAGCATTTTCATTTCAAATTTATCTGTGATTCTTTAGTATCATAACATAAAAGTATTAAGAAGAGCCTAAAGGTAATAATTTCCAGGTGTTAGGCTAGATTTTAATATATTGTTGTATTAAAAACAGGAAACACTAATTCACGGGGGGTTAATAGCTGATGTCGCATAATTTTCTAGGGGGTGTCTGGACATGTGTTATGAGGCGTGGCAAGGGAGGAAGTGTGGTCAAAAATGACCAAAATAGTGTTACGTAATTTTTGAACGGCCCCTTTTTATAGGGCTGGCCCGAAGGATTAGAATAAAATACCACATAGGCTCACGTTATCATACTGTAACACATTCACACAATAAATACATTTACTCATGCTTCTACACCAAAAAGGTGTATTAAAATTCATAATAAGTTAAGTAATATTTTTAAAAAATTAAATTTAAAATCGACAAATGCTGTTTTCGTGCTTTTATCATTTACTTATTTTTAAATTTTGTTTATCAAACCACAGTTCCTTATGAACAACAAAATCGTAACGACTGAAAATGTAATAGATTCTGACAAAATTTCATTTATTGATTTATTCCCAAAGTTGACGGTCGCTGTTGGTCATACTTTGGACACTCACATAACACATGTCTGACCGTTATTATCACCTTGCACTTTGAGCACTCGGGAGCCGGGCCACGTGGGCTGCTCATTAAGTGCCCATGTGTCAGACGAGTATGGCCTATTCTGAGGCGTGTTAGAATTACATGAGCGTGTCTCTCTGTCTGATAGATGAACTCCATTTTTTAACATTAGGTTTTATTTGTTTCAGTTTATTACTTTCAGGTTCTTCATTCCATATATATTGCTATTTATTTGATACCCATTTTTATGTGTGTTACATAATCAG
>NC_089798.1:19294629-19310556 GCF_040412425.1 Macrobrachium rosenbergii
TGACCACTCTCACAGGTAATGTTTGACATTCGTTTAACTGGATTACTTTAACACTATAGTCGTTCACGTCATTTATCATTTCATTTTTTCTTCTTAACGTATTTATTTAAATGGGCTTATCAGTAGAACCTGATAGCGGTGTAATGATCGGAACACCTATAATAATGGTTGCTTGCGTCAAACACGTACTGCTTCGACCCGGTGTCCCGTTAGGAATGTTCTTATAAATGATTCTTCTTTGTGAATCGAACTATCTCAAGATTCGCTAAAATAATGTCGTATTTTCACTTCAGAAACCAACAACTAGGTTTCTTTGTACGTTCTTGGTTTTTGTCAACAATTCTGATGTATTTACCATAATCATGCGATGACGTAATGTTTTGAGGTAAATTCGGTGTATCTGTGTATCAGTCCCTCTATTTATTCTATGTGACTACCTATTTATCTGTCTTTAGGGTCATGAAATTGTAAGAGTAATGTCTTCCGATGCGTGCCTCCCTCACAACGCTTTAACCAACCATATCCCGTGGGTGGCCTCACCACCATTTCCTTCATTATACATCTACAGTAGTACCAGCACCCATGGACATGGCTGAAAATCAAGATCTGGTCGCCGCGCTCATTTCTACCTTGTTTTTAATCTTTAGAATCATTGATGTTTTCGTAATCACATGTCTATTAGTTGCTGTCTCTTAAGATACTGATATTATTTTAGACATTTTTCATGCCATACTAAGATAAGTAAATTAATTTGTTGGTTCACATATCATAACCATTCTTTTGTGTCGTAATTCCTCTCTCTCTCTCTCTCTCTCTCTCTCTCTCTCTCTCTCTCTCTCTCTCTCTCTCTCTCTCTCTCTCTCTCTCTGATAAGACTTTGTGGGTGCTACACTCGGAATTTTGTGGTTATTTGCTTAAAATATTATTTGTCGGCCAGCTTTTCAAGATTGCAGGTCAATTTAATGTTCAAACTTCCGGCCTATTGTCTGTCTCAGGGACTTACGGTATTAGATGTACCCTGCTCCTTGACGTTTTCTCAAGGTCATAGGCTAGTTGACAGGTCATAATTATACTTTTCTCCTCTTTTGATGACATTGAGTAGCTTTGTACAGCTATGGTCAAATCTGAGGCGACATGATTCTTTTTGTATCGTCCAAAATCTCAGACTCAACGTAACGTTGCCAAGTAGTGTTATTTTTCTTTTTTCATTTCCAATGTCATACATGTCGACAAGTTTGCGAATTCACAGCTAGCACTATTTTCCCTGTGGTCATATAAATATGATCCCTTTTATGCACTGGTATAATTCGTAACCTGTGTAATTTGACCTTTTTTTTTTTTTTTTTTTTTTTTTTACGTTGCTTAGCTCAAAGAACGGTATGATAAGGTTAGCGGTGCCGTCGTGACAGCGCGCTTAACATGCTCCTCGGGCCGGTCAGCGTAACTACCTCTGCAGCTTCATAACAATAGACATAATAAGCTCAGCAGTCATAACATTTTTAAAATAGGAATATGAATTACTACAAGTTTTCTTTGAATGTTGAAGTTTTAGGCTGTGTTCAAGCTGCCTGCATGTTGCAAAATGATTTATAGGCTTAAAAAAATGATCTAAGCTTTCTGAGATGCAATCTCTATTACTAAAGAATTTATTTGCATAGATTACCTGTTCTTTGAAGAATAAAAGATGATGATGATTTCATTATATGGAGAAGATGGCAATTAATCGAAATATCTATTAGTATTAATATCAAGGCCTATGGAATACTTGTTGTTTAACTGGCTTAAAATATTATTTTCTTAAAAGTCCACATCCTCGCTTTTGGTGTATTAAGTTATTCATTTGTAAGGTAACTTGAAGTGCAAGAATGTGTAGATAACTTCATATGTTTCTGGCCAGAAATGATTAACATAGAGATTTGAATGCTAAGTGTAATGTGTTTAAACTGTAGTAAGAAAAGAAATCTAACACACATAGGCCTAGAAACAAAATCTTGGCTCTAACAAAAGAATGATTGCATAGGCGAATAATTGCTAGTAAGCCATAATTTTTGAAGTGGTTAAGAAATATAACTTAAATCATTTTATTTTTATGAAAATCCAAATATTCCTCCAACAAATATAAAATAAATAAATGGTTTCAAGATATTTCATTATCGCTACTCATGTAGTGTAGACGTATGTTACACCAACAGTTGCGCCGCCACTCTAAATTTTGAAATTGTTGGGTCACACGCTCTGCTCACCCCGTTGATATCGGTGGATGCACTCGACTTTTGTATTTACTTAAGTGCATTTTTTCAGCGTTGAGGCGGAAAATCATTCAAATAGGACTATTTTATGGTTGCATTGGAAGCAATATTAATGTTATGACAGATTTCTTCCTTTTTTTTTTTTTATTTAACAGAACTGAGGTTTGATGATGACTTTTTTTTTGTCAAATGCATCGTTGATGAGTGAACGAAAGTTTTGAAAATGTTTCGTTAACGTTTTTCCGAAGTTTGGCTACAGGTGATATTTTCTTACAGTTTTGAAGTACTGTATATGACAGATTTCACTGTTATGAAACATATGGCCTTATTGTATGCAAAAATCGTGTTTTCGCATTGAAATAATAGATAGATATGGAGCATGTTAGTTGCTAGTTCGTGAATTTTGAACGAAATCCTATGCAATCATGTCGTATCACTTAAGAGCACAGCTGTACGTGGGGATCTGGATTATTAGTCTTAGATGTTTTTGACCCAGACAGTTTTCAATTGCCGACATAATGTTAAAAGTCGGTATTTTATTTTCTTTGATTTTGACAAAACTTTGTCGTTGTAGTCTTGACGGTTATTTTCGTGTAACGTTTCTGACAATCTGGTTTCACAAAGTTCCAGGTCAGTTCCAAGAATAAAATTGAACTCTTTGGCATTTTCTTTTTATTGGATTTGGATGGGGTCTGGTAGGCAGTTAGCTGTACGGTGGATGATCCTTTTCTTATATTTCTAACTTGACCTCTTTCTCGAGGTGTCAGGTCCATTTAATGGCCTGCATTTTATTTTCCCCTGATTTTGATGAAGCCTAGTGGATAGGCACCGTGGTAGTTGGTAATTATTTCCCAAAATAATTTTGACTTGCTTTTTCCAAGGTCACGGGTCAATTCAAATGCTTGAAAATTAAGTTACGTCTAATTTGGATGAAACTTGGTAAACAGATGTCTTATTTTCCTTGTAAAGCTTTGACTTCAAAGGTCAAAAGTGAATTGAAAACCAAATTTCTATGGTTTTACTCTCAAAAATCTAAAGCTACGATAGTCAAAAGTTTCTGGTCATCAGCATCTCTGTCGGGGAGAGTTCCTCGTTGGGCGAGCGGGTTCCGTTCTCAGCTACCACTCTGTTGGCCGCAAGTTCGAATCTCCGACCGGCCAATGAAGACTCAGAGGAACTTATTTCTGGTGATAGAAATTCATTTCTCGCTATAATGTGGTTCGGATTCCGCAATGAGCTGTAGGTCCTGTTGCTAGGTAACCAATTGGTTCTTAGCCACGTAAAATAAATCTAATCCTTCGGGCCAGCCCTAGGAGAGCTGTTAATCAGCTCAGTGGTCTGGTTAAACTAAGATATACTTAACTTTTTTCTGTCGGGGAGATAAATAATTAGTTGTGAGGTGAAACAAGATTTGTCGGCGGGGGAGGGCGGGTTATGTCACCTCGTCCAATATTCTGAGGACCGTTTGTTCTTTAACTCCATCATAACCTTTCGATTGAAAGTCACTTCTGTTGCACTTTATTTTTATTATGACAAATAAAAGGTTTATTATAATGTAAGATTTAAAAAGGTTTCAGAGGCAACATGCGCTGGAAAGATTGCATCTAAGTACATTTGCTTTATGTAATGTCGGCTTCGATTTAGTACTTCTTGGGGGAACAATTACATTTGGTATCTAGTTGTTAATCATTACTCTTGTAGTGTTAATATCATTACTCGTGTAGTTGTTAATATTCTTGCTGTTGCTGTTTAATGTTGATATTTCAGTATGATTTATAAAGAAAGTGTTATCACTGTGTGTTAGAATATAGTTTAATTAAATATGTTAAAATGCTGAAATGTTTAACATGAATTTTTAATTTGGGGAAACCCTCAGAAATGACACTTAATAAAATTGAGAGAGAGAGAGAGAGAGAGAGAGAGAGAGAGAGAGAGTCAATTAACTTTCCTTTAGAGGCAATTAGAGTAACAGTTTGGTATGAGCTAGTTGAGGGTGAATCACGTGAAGATCGTTTTCAGTGGCCACTGCACTGGCACCAGGGAGCTCCAAGTAGATTGGTCCTTTTCTGCTCAGTCTATTATTTATGGTGGGTTACTTTCAAAACACAACTTTGTCTCGTTTGCCGTTATTGTGCAATTATCTTTTCTTTATTTTTGATGATTATTTCACGTTTCTATTAGGACTTTGCAACTTTTAGAGGATTATTAGGCTATAAGAGAGCTAGAAGATGCTGAGGGTTTTGGAAGAGTTAGCTTGACACTAATTATCTTAAGATTTCAGGCGCTATAAGACTTCCCTAACTAAAAGCTTAAAAATGTTCCCAGAGCTATTCCTACCCTCATAAATTTAAAGACATGGTAACCATTGGAGCTGTCAGGGGTGACCGCGTGAAACGTCAAATGACAGGGTATGGGTCTGAATGATCATCATTCTCTCCAAGACTGGTCTCTCTGGTGCCCTTTTTCTTCAGCCAAAATAAGTCATGTAATTAGTCTTCTGCTCTAGGGAGGGGAGGGATTACGAAAGATGTGGATTTGCCTTCAGGTAAACTGTTCTTTGATGCGCCATTTTAATACCACTGCTTGGATTTTTTCTCCCACTTAAGCTTACACACATACAATCTTGCACTTTTACTGTACGTTATTTTTATGGACTATTTGCTTTCGGCGAAAAGAGTATAGCTGAGTGGATTAATTGTTCTGAGAATTTAGTTTTTCTTCAGATAATGATATTGCATCAATGTGTTCCTTTTTTATCGTATTTTTGCTTCTTCTTTTATCCTTGGCCTTTTTTTCATTTATGATGTTAACGGTTGCAAATTGATTTAGTAAGGCTGTTTGCTGGAGCAGCATCCTCAGTGTTTTGTATTTTGTTCGTTTTCTGTCGTTTAAAGGTTGTGTCTATTTCATGTATATACGCGTTCCAATTTAAAACTCCTTCCAAAAAATAAATTTATATGAATTTTAGTCTGTTTAACGTCTCTTGGATGTGACCACGCTCATATGTTTCAGTTTTATTAAACGGGTTTATGCTGTGTGCATAAAAGAAATGTGATATGTCGTAACAAGTCATTTTCTAATTAATGATCTTAATGCTTATGTCCATAATGATTGAAGGAAGAATCACTGTTTGATTTTAGTCCATGCCGTCAGTGCAACTTCTTAGATCTCAGGAGTGACCCCAGGCACAACCAGGGGATGATGGCATTATTTATTCCACAGACTGGGCCTGTTGGTTCCCCAAGGGAGCGCGTCACGGCCGTGGAGCCTTATTATGTCATTAGGTGGTGAGCTTCATAGCTAGCGCCATTTTGTTCTGGCCTATTGCTACAAGCAGCTTGTTTCTTTTCATTTCTTGTACCTCATTTCGGTGTCAGTATTTTGAAACAGCGTGCATTATGCGCTGTTAGTTGAATGAAATGCAAATGCTGTTTCTGACGAAGCCTCTCCAGGCGTTTGAGATGTGGCCTGTTGTCCAGCCCGGGTTATTGTTTTTTTTTTTTATTGTGTTGCCTTGAGCGTGAATGTGGGTGAAGAAATCAGTTGAATCCTGGTAGCAACAACGTGGTGTTTTTCCGTTCACCCGTCAGCACGTAACTTATCTCTTCATCATGAGCAATTTCCATCATAACCTTTTTGTGGTTCAACAGTATTTCATTTCCTTCAATCAGTTATCATCTCTTGTCACTGAGGAAATATGACCTCTCAAACAGGGGGAGTTTTTAGATGTGCACTAATGGTAGAAAATTACAGGGCGCCTTGTCACCCATGAGACTCATTTTTACTTCCACATTTCTAATTACTGTTCTCGGAGGTTTCGGTAACACGTTTTTGCTAAGCAATACACCGAGATAAGGAACAGACGTCCACCGAAGTGTGAAGTGTTCTTTTGAATGACTGCATCTGGAAATGAATCTGACCGACATAGTGTTTTTCTGTAATGGTACCTTCACATTAATGTTGCTTCAGATTACAATTAGTATGATTTATAATGGGTACATCACTGCCACCAGTGAGTGGATGTCGTCACTCGAACATATTACCTTTTATGGGGAACTTTGTATTCATATGAATCACACTACTAGTAAGTAGTTGCTGCATTGTCAGCCAGCTGGAAACATTAATCCACTCAATAGCATTTGAACTCTTAGTGACGTCAGCAGAAATAATGAGCATTTGTTTTCATTCCGCAAGAGAAAACGCCCTCTGGGGGGCTGTAATATATTTGACGCCTTTAGCCCTTCCTTTCGCTCATGGCCCCTTCCCTCTTTATTTGTTTTTGCATCATTTTCTCTGTCTTCTTCGCCCTTTCTCCGGGTGAGATCTCCAGAGGCCTTCGGGTATGGCCTGACCCAGTGCCGGCAAAGGTATAATTTCATGAAACCCAAAGATCCTTTATGGTAATTTGGGCACAGCCATCAAATATTGTAAATGGGCCGTTACTCCCTGTTTTTCTTTCTTTCTTCTTCTTCTTTTTTTAGTGGTGGTGGTGGTGGGGCTGATACCAGATAATTATTTGAGGCTGCCATTAACGTTTGACAGGATGATTATGGTGTTCTGCTGCGCATAAGAAGGCTTATCAGGTGTTGCACCGGCATATGTTGAAATAAACGTGATCAGTACCACCTTGTACAGACATAAATTAAGCTGAGAGTGAATATCATAAAATAAAATTCTTTCCCGCTTCGATTGACCTGAAATGCAAGGAGCATGGTGCCAAGGGCTTGGGCACGGGCTACCGATGAGACGGGTACCGGGCGACAGAGGGGGACGGTGTTGATGTCTCAATAGAAGAACCTAAGGATTTGTTATTTGCCTCTCGCCGCTAATAACCCTCCCTCCCTCCGGTGATGCATATTCATAAGCGGACTTTCATGATGTACGGTGCAATTAAGACAGCTGAATTCTTTTATGCATGGAATGCCTTTTCACTTGGGTTCAGCCATTTTATGGGACTTTTTGTCTTTTGTTTGGTTCTCCTCAAGTGACCATTGGGAAGTGAGATGAGGGTCGGTCTCACTTCATACCTGTTCGGTCGCTCGTTCTCTCTCTCTCTCTCTCTCTCTCTCGCAAGGCTCAAGTGCATTTTCTTCCAGACTGCTTGGGACGCCTTTCATGACTTTTCTTTTTGGCTTCTTTTTATGAATTCTAGTAATTTATATGTTTATATATATATATATATATATATATATATATATATATATATATATATATATATATATGCATACATACATACATACATACATATACAGTACATACACGTAGACAACCACAGGAAAGGTGAAAAACAAAGACCAGGTACCAAGCGCTTTCGTGTATTGCGTACACTTCTTCGGGGTGTACGCAATACATGAAAGCTTTTGGAACCTGGTCTTTGATTTTCACCTTTCCTGTGATTGTATGCGTACATATCTGTCACGTGCAGTTTGGTGACTTATTGCTGATATATATATATATATATATATATATATATATATATATATATATATATATATATATATATATATATATATATATATATATATATGTATATACACTGTATATATATATATATATATATATATATATATATACACTGTATATATATATATTTATATATATATATATATATATATATATATATATATAATAAGTTGGGCTTTTGATTATTTTGATGTACTGTATATACTGTATTATTATGATTACTATTATTATTATTTAAGATCATTCTTTTGTTATTTTTGTTGCTGCTGGTATCATTTCAAGATCGACATTCCTTTACTCACTTTCCTTGATAAGAGTTATTTGAAGTTATTGTTAGCCAAAATCACAGGTGTCAGATTTTCGACACCACACTTTCCATTGACTTGGGAATTCCATTAAAAGAGAGAAAAGGTCATAATGTCATAATGAAAAATGCCCTCTTGTTGCCATTTTAGTTGTTAATCTTTATTTTGTTACAAAATTAGAGGCATGTAAGGAATAAAGACCCGAGCGTGAGAATGAAAGGAAGGAGAATAAGTTCTCAAGAACTGGTCGGGAACTACCCTCATTTGTCAGCATCACTAAACCGGGCCTTTTCTGAGCCCCTGTCTCGGCATCTTCATCTCATCTCCGCTAATTCTCTTCATTAGGCGTCGTTAAATTAACCTGCGGATTGCATCGTTAAGCCTAATTAAGACATCTAGGGGTGACAAGAATGCCGCCCTAATCAGGTCTCGGATACCCCCTGTAGGCAGAGGGAACGACTAACTGGTGGCCAAGGGGACGGGGCATGGATGGGTTGTTGGGGGAGTGGGCATTCAGTGGCATAAAAGGCGAACTCTTTCACTTTGCCGAAGCTGACTGGATCGCCAGGCTCCACGGCGGCATGAAGGTGGTGTTTAGGTGCCTTACGAAGAGGATATGGAAGTCTTTTCCCAATTCATAAACGGAAATTCACATAAATGAGAAGCGAACTGGTGTTCTACTACTGTCCATTTCAGGGCCGTGTCTAATGGATTTTCGTCGATAAAATCATTACAAAGCATCGGATATGGATCGTATTTTGGGAATAGCTATTTGAAGCCAAAGCCAGATTGGCAGAAATATGAAGTGATGTCTAATGGGGATAAATAAGGCACTTATAAGAGTAAATCAAAGAAATTTAAATGGACACTTAGCTAAATCTAGTAAGCACCCAGAGAAAGGCTAGTTGTGACTAACTATGGCATCAGACGTGATAGCAGGGTTCCCAGTAGTATGATAATGATCGTAGAAACGCAGATATTTGACTTTCTTGTACAATAAGCAATACCTTAAGTAGGATATGCGATAATTATCAAAATTTATTTTCTGTTTCCATCGAACGTTCTTCACATATGGTCTGCTCAAAGCGCAAGACCCTGATTCACACAAGGCTGGCTTAATTAAACTTCAACAAATAACAGCATATCCTTTTACATGATTTTATATTACAATATTTTTTTCATTTCATATTTCCTTCATTTTCGATAAAGATCAATATAATCAATGGATTAGTGGATTATAATAAAATTAGGACATAGTCCAAGCACTTGGACTATGAGTTATTCAACTTTACAATGTTGTTATTCATGAAATACAATGTTGTTATATAAATGAAATATATATATGTATATATATATATATATATATATATATATATATATATATATATATATATATATATATATATATATGTATATATATATATATATATATATATATATATATATATATATAATATATATAATACACAAACATATATATATATATATATATTATATATAATCAACACACAAACATGAACAGATGACTCACAAGATCGAACCCAGGTCTTTCAGTTGAAAGGCAAGGTTCGATCCCGATGTGAGTCAGAAATATATATATATATATATATATGTATATATATATATATATATATATATATATATATATATATATATATATATATATATATATATATATGTATGTATGTATAACTGAATCACGAAAATATGGAACGTGATGAATATATAAATAAAGATAAAATCCACGAAGGAAACGGAAACACTGGAGTGCTGCGAGGTCTTTCGACGCTAGTCCTTTGAAACACTGGAGTGCTGCGAGGCCTTTCGACGCTAGTCCTCTACAGTATCAGTGAGTAGGAGGGCCTACAGTAATGACGCTTTACTAGGCTCTATCTACGAGCCTGCTAGACTTAGCTAAATTTCCCTTTAAATTCCTTTGATTTACTCTGATAAGTGCCTTAATTATCAACATTATACATCACTGCATATTTTTGCCAATAGGCTGTGGCTTCAAATAGCTATTTCCAAAATACGATCCATATCCGATGCTCTGGTAAGATTTTATCGACGAAAATCAATAAGACACGACCCTGAAATGCACAGCAGGTTTTTCCAGACCCTGCGGATTGCCAGTCACACGAGGTCCAACTCGACGGACTGTTGTGGTATATATATGAAAGGACTGTTATCCTCTCTGATTAACAGGTAGTTGTTTCATAGCAAAGAAATTATGTTGACTACAGACACCAAAAACGAATTTTTTCAAATGGAACGTATTCTTGTATATTGTTACTCGCTATTATTATTGTCATTTTTAGTTTTCTGTAAAAGAAAACTATTGAGATGGCTTTGTCTATCCGTCCGCACTTTTTCTGTCCGCATTTTTTGTGCCCGCCCTCAGATCTTGAAAACTACTGAGGCTAGAGGGCTGCAAATTGCTATGTTGATAATCCACCCTTCAATCATCAAATACACCAAATTGCAGCCCTCTAGCCTCAGTAGTTTTTATTTTATTTAAGGTTAAAGTTAACCATGATCGTGTGTCTGGCAACACTTTAGGACAGACCACCACCGTGCCGTGATTGAAAGTTTCATGGGCCGCGGCTCATACAGCATCATACGCTGTGCAGAAAACTCGATGCGCCGAAGAAACTTCGGCGTATTTTTTACTTGTTCTCTACTTTATTATTCCTCTGTAATCACATATGATTTTTGTGTGCCTTATTATCTGTGTCCTTTCCTTGAAAGGCAGCGCTTGTCTGGCTTACCTGTGTCCTGTCGATTGTGTCCCGGCTCTGCTTCCAATACGTACAGTATATACTGCTGGATTTTGACCCTCTGGGTTTCTTACTACCGCCACTGTTGTTGTCATTTTCCTTCTTGTTTTTAAGAAACATTATAGCATCTTTACTGTCTCCTACTGTGAAATATATTCAATACCGTTTGCAAACCATCGTTTCCTTTCTGTGTATTCAGGTAGTATTATTATTATTATTTTCTTTTTAGGATATATGTACAATATTTCTTTTTTTCTGCGTGTAATTTTTGTACTGTATATGACCTTGAGTTCAAATGAAGAGTATTATTATTATTTTGTAATTGTTATTATTATTATTATTATTATTATTATTATTATTATTATTATTATTATTATTATTATTATTATTATTATTATTATTATTATTATTATTATTATTATTATTATTATTATTATTATTATTATAAATTGGAGTCGTCCTCTTTTTATGTAGATAATAATAAATAGTAGGTGCTTTAATCAGATACCCAAGAACTCTTCTTTTTATTATTATTCTTATATTGTCTGTTCGGCAATCTACTTTTTTCCGCGATCATTGTCACACTTGCATAAAATAAGAATCTTCATTTCCTACTTAGGGTTTTAGTAACTGATATATAGTTTGTTGCCAACAGATGAATATGGATTTGTTGGTCTATTTCTCTGTTGAGCCTTGTGATGAATGGTCACTTCAGTTCACAAAAGGAAAAAGAACACCAGACGTGATTTCGCCTCTTCACCTTTGCATAAAATCAGATGCTGTCGCCATGGGCGCCAGTGATTAACTGTGGCCCTCCCATTGTACTCTGAGGACAGGCTAGGGATGTTAATGTGTGCGTGTGTGTGTGTTTGTGTGTGTGAGAGAGAGAGAGAGAGAGAGAGAGAGAGAGAGAGAGAGAGAGAGAGAGAGAGAGAGAGAGAGAGATTATTATTCTTGACCTAGATAATTGTATCAGGAAGGCTACTGGGGGATTTTTGTTGTCTGAGGAGAGGCATGAAAGGCAAGAGGCTTCGTAGCGGAGAGTTTTCTTCCGAAAAAAGCATTGGCTAGTAATGCCGTCTGTAGAAGCGAAAAGTGAGATGAAAAGAATTTGTTCTGCCTTTCATTATTATTATTATTATTATTATTATTATTATTATTATTATTATTATTATTATTATTATTATTATTACTCCATATTTTCTCTGGAGTTACAAGCAGTTGATATTGCTATGCACAAAATGTAAATTGGAAAAGGAAGAAAATCTTACGCAAATACAGACTTCGACGCATTTAATTAATCAAATAAAAAAATAAAATTCTAACAGGTAAACGCGCAATAATCAGTAATAAAACTATGTAAGTATGAAAAACAACGTGTATGTCAATCAAGAATAGAAAAATTAACAAAATCAAAAGGAAACAAATGACTGGCAGTTCTGGTGAGAAAATAGTTCCTGCATTTCCGTTGGGTGGTTGATGACATAGGCGTAGGAGGCGGGGGAGGCGGGTTTTGGGGTGGGGGGGGGAGCGGTTAAGGCAGCAGGCCCCCTGGATTCGGGAATCTGCTAGAATTTGGGCAAATGATTTGGGATAATCGGACATTCGGGGGAAGAAAAAATAGAGCTACATGGTTTTGCAAAACTTCTTGAAATTCGTACCTATTGTACATAATTTAACGGCCATCTGGTGCTTATTACACAGATATATGACAATTAGAAAAAACTCTGGGAGTTTCTGAAATTCGCACAAATATGGTTTTGCCCCCAAATAAATCCCACCTCCTACGCCTGCGGTTGATGAACATCGTGAAGGCAATTTTGCAGCAGATACTCATGTGAAATCCACCAAGCCAACCAATCTCAGTAAGGATATTACGCATCCCTTGCAATAACAACAGCACGCACCGAATTGTACAGGTGCCTCACATAAAAAGCTGCCGAGGAAAAATATAACCGTTTATTGTAAGCACAACAGTGTTTTATCGTCATGTCATTTTTTTCCTTAAGAAATCGTTTGTCTGCCTTCAAATTGTCTGTCTGTCTTTAAAATTGGGTGAAAAATGTCTTTCGTGGCGTTTATTCCACGTTGTGAGCAACACTATGCATGCAGATGCAATAAACGCTTGGAAAGACCTTGAGCTCCCTTGTTTCACTTTCATGTGCTTTGGAAGCTCAAAAATAATGTACGCCTACACTCACATAATTTGTATTTGCCTTTTCCCTTTGAGGGAGAGGTTCACCAGGCTGCTAACATTCCGGTTCTCAAAAAGTCTTGGGGTGAGGAAGCATCAGATACACACTACAGCACCTGAGTCAGAGGGAGAACAATAGATCTTTCTGGAAACAGGCCGCAAGTTGTTTATCTGTTGTAGTATTATGACTCCTCAAACAATATTGTTGTCTAATTAAATTGATATCAATGAACCTCTCAGAGTCATAACTACAAGAGATGAGAAGCTCTGGTGAAACGCTGATTATTTGATTTTGCTCATTTGTAGAGTAGTAGCATACTGGGCAGCAACAGTTTCGGGTTAAATGTATTTGGTTGGACCGTCTACATTTTACAGGTGCGATTTAAGTTGGTGATCTTTTTTCAGAAAGAAAAAAGAATGCAAATATCAATGTTGAATAAAAAGAAAAAAAACTTATGTGTGTGTCCTCTGCGTGATAAATTTATCACAGAAAAATTTTAGAAAGGCCAGACTAAAACAGGTCTGCGTTCAGGATTTGGAGACCGACGAATAAACATTATTAATATCATGTTAATGACATTTATTTAGTGCTCTAGTACTTTGCACTATGTTTCCTCGTTTATATATATATATATATATATATATATATATATATATATATATATATATATATATATATATATAATATATATATATATATAAAATATATATATATATACAAATATATATACATCTGTATATATATATGTGTGTGTGTTTGTATATATTTTTTCCGCTCAATACTTAAAGTTGAGTCTGCAATTGAAGGTTGCCTATGGCTAATTTCATAAGACGTGGAGCCACCATGTCATACGGTATTGTTTGTTCGTGAAATTATTTTTTCCTGTTCATGCCTTCTGTATCGGTCTGTTTAATTTCATCTGTAGACACAATGTTCGACCTTGTAGTGTTTCTTTTGAAATCACCCCGAGAAGAATCGCAGCAAGTGGAGCATACCATATGACTTAATTGGTATTTGGTAGAACTGCGATATCCCCTGCTTTCATAGATTTTTTTATATTTTATACATACATACATACATACATACATACATACATACATACATACATACATACATACATACATACATACATATATATATACATACATATATATATATATATATATATATATATATAAAATATAATATAAGTGTTCATGTATATAAGGTTTTATACTTTTACAACGTTTGTTTGCTAAGGGGAAAATAATCAAGGAAGTTGAAACAAAATAATTCACGAGAGACTCTCTCTCTCTCTCCCTGATGAAAATTGTTAGAATTTTACTGTAAGGCCGAGGAGTGCATTAATCTGTCGAGTACCAGTCAGGCGGAACCGCAAATTGTTTGTCGGAGGGCTGGTGTGACAGCAAGACGTGGATCGGTGCGTCTTATCTTCGAGGTGGAATTACTTGTGGTATTATTCCCTTGTCAGAAATTAAATTCTAATTTGGTTTTCCTTAGACTTTTGTATTCTGAAAGATGTAACTCAGTTTTTCGGTAGACTCCCTCGTATATACGGAGTTCTGAAGTCACCTGCGTTAGTCTTGTGGTTGGAACCACACAATCATACATACTTATCTTTCTACCGCCGAAGTTTTCCTTGTTCTTGATTTTCTTTTTCTTGTTATTGTTATATCAGTTCTCGTAATAGATATGGTTGATGCCCAACGTTTCGTACACATGAAAGTTTCATTATGGGAAGCTTTACGGATGAATAAATAGTCGAAGTAATATTATTGTAAAGGTTTAGAAACGTATGTGTGTGTGTGTATGTTTTGAGGTTGGGAAGGTGAGTTAAACAGTTTCAACATGTAAATTTACCTGTAAATTGGTTGTACCCTTGCAGGGGTGGGGGATTACGTCATCTAGGCCCTCTCCAGTGTGGTCTTGTACATTATATGCTGTGATTCTTGAAAACAATGATGTTGGATTTAATTGATGCGACTTCAGAACTCTGTCTAAGGTGGCCTGTTGATTTGGAATGACGCCCCGTATGTAAGGCTGCTGTTGTGACTGGTGGCACTGCATCTCACACAGCAGGATGTCCAGGAACTTGTTTAACTGTGGTGGTTGAGATGCAGAGGGAGGCCATAAGTGCAAATGACGGCACAAAACAATATCAGCGGAGTAGTGGAATAGAATGGGCTTGGTCAGGGAGCACGTAATGCCTCTTCTAGGATTGTGGCCTGGCAGAGTTGGAACAAAGCTATTTTTTTTGTAAGTTTACAGAGTATTACAGTGTTCATATCTACACTAGTTCTTGTTTAGTTTCATCATCTTGGGTATTTTTGTGAATTATATATCACACCCTCAAGTCGAACCATTTGGCCATAGTTAGTTGAGTTGACGATCATGTTGCGCAGTGATAGTCGGTAAATTGCCTAGTCATCATTACCCACAGTATGCTGATGATGTTAAGCCTTCCTTGAAAATGTTCTTCGTGTCTATTCCAACTGCTCACGACAGTTTGCTATGATTCTGTTAATATGAGTAAAGCATATTAATTGGTCAGAGATAATGGCTCTCAGTTCTTACACCTGGGCGTCCTACTGTAGCTCTATTGTGTCTGGATTGAAATATTAGCCACATAATCATGAATTCCTACCAAAATGTTTTTATTCAAATTTGTCCCCAGTAATCATTACCTTATATCTCAGTACCTAGGGGTGGACTACATTATGTAGTTAATTTTAAATTATTTTTGTATTGTATATTTGTAAAGTTTATGATTAAGTTATGAGTATTTTAAAGTGTGCTAATATCTTTGCATATGTGTATTGATGCCAAGGTGTGTATATGTGTATTTATGTCAAGTATATTGGTGTGTCTGTATGTATATATATTGTCAAGAAGTGATCAAGTACCTGGTTATTACACAACTATTACATCCAGAAATTTA
>NC_089798.1:19311056-19358556 GCF_040412425.1 Macrobrachium rosenbergii
ACATATGTATATACTGTATATATATATATATATATATATATATATATATATATATATATATATATATATATATATATATGTATGTATGTATAACATATATATATATATATATATATATATATATATATATATATATATATATATATATATATATATATATATATATATATATAACTATATATATATATATATATATATATATATATATATATATATATATATATATATATATATATATATATATATATATATATATATATATATATATATATATATATATATATATATATATATATATATATATATATAGATATATATATATATATATATATATATATATATATATATATATATATATATATATATATATATATATATATATATATATATATATATATATATATATATATATATATATATATATATATATATATATAATATATATATATATATATATATATATATATATATATATATATATATATATATATATATATATATATATATATATGCTTTTGATTATTTTGATGTACTGTATATACTGTATTATTATGATTACTATTATTATTATTTAAGATCATTCTTTTGTTATTTTTGTTGCTGCTGGTATCATTTCAGATCGACATTCCTTTACTCACTTTCCTTGATAAGAGTTATTTGAAGTTATTAAGTAAAATCACAGGTGTCAGATTTTTTCACACCACACTTTCCATTGACTTGGGGAATTCATTAAAAGAGAGAAAAGGTCATAATGTCATAATGAAAATGCCCTCTTGTTGCCATTTTAGTTGTTAATCTTTATTTTGTTACAAAATTAGAGGCATGTAAGGAATAAGATTCCTCATTGAGCGTGAGAATGAAAGGAAGGAGAATAAGTTCTCAAGAACTGATCAGGAACTACCCTCATTTGTCAGCATCACTAAACCGGGCCTTTCTGAAAAAGTCTCGGCATCTTCATCTCATCTCCGCTAATTCTCTTCATTGATGCGTCGTTAAATTAACCTGGAAGATTGCATCGTTAAGCTAATTAAGACATCTAGGGGTGACAAGAATGCCGCCTAAATCTTGTTGTCTCAGATACCCCTGTAGGCAGAGGAACGACTAACTGGTGGCCAAGGGGACCCAGGGCATGGATGGGTTGTTGGGGAGTGGGATATCAATTGGCATAAAGAAAACTCTAACTTTGCCTAAGCTGACTGGGATCAGTTTTTTCATTTCGGCATGAATTGGTGTTTAATTGCCTTACGAAGAGGATATGGAAGTCTTTTCCCAATTCATAAACGAGAAATTCACATAAATGAGAAAAGAACGGTGTTCTACTACTGTCCATTTCAGGGCCGTGTCTAATGGATTTTCGTCGATAAAATCATTACAAAAACATCGGATATGGATCGTATTTTGGGAATAGTTATTTGGCGGAAAGCCAGATTGGCAGAAATATGAAGTGATGTCTAATGGGGATAAATAAGGCACTTATAAGTAAATCAAAGAAATTTAAATGGACACTAGCTAAATCTAGTAAGCACCCAGAGAAAACTAGTTGTGACTAACTATGGCATCAAACGTGATAGCAGGGTTCCCAAAGTATGATAATGATCGTAGAAACGCAGATATTTGACTTTCTTGTACAATAAAAGCAATACCTTAAGTAGGATATGCGATAATTATCAAAATTTATTTTCTGTTTCCATCGAACGTTCTTCACATATGGTCTGCTCAAAGCGCAAGACCCTGATTCATTGAAGGCTGGTTTAATTAAACTTCAACAAATAACAGCATATCCTTTTACATGATTTTTATATTACAATATTTTTTCATTTCATATTTCCTTTATTTTCGATAAAGATCAATATAATCAATGGATTGTAGTGGCCAAGTTATAAAAAAATTAGGACATAGTCAAGCACTTGGACTATGAGTTACATAGGCAATCATTCAAAAACATAACTTAGTTATAAATGAAATATATATATGTATATATATATGTATATATATATATATATATATATACATATATATATATATATATATATATAATATATATATATATATATATATATATATATATATATATATATATATATATATTCTATATATATATATATATATATATATATATGTGTATATGTATATATATATATATATATATATATATATATATATATATATATATATATATATATATAATCAACACACAAACACGTGAACAGAAATACATTTCTGACTCATCAGGATCGAACCCAGGTCTTTCAGTTGAAAGGCAAGGTTCGATCCCGATAATAATCAGAATATGATATATATATATATATATATATGTATATATATATATATATATATATATATATATATATATATATATATATATATATATATATATATGTATGTATGTATAACTGAATCACGAAAATATGGAACGTGATGAATATATAAATAAAGATAAAATCCAGAAGGAAACGGAAACACTGGAGTGCTGCGAGGTCTTTCGACGCTAGTCCTTTGAAACACTGGAGTGCTGCGAGGCCTTTCGACGCTAGTCCTCTACAAGTATCCAAAGGAGTAGGAGGGCCTACAGTAATGACGCTACTAGGCTCTATCTACGAGCCTGCTAGACTTAGCTAAATTTCCCTTTAAATTCCTTTGATTTACTCTGATAAGTGCCTTAATTATCAACATTATACATCACTGCATATTTTTGCCAATAGGCTGTGGCTTCAAATAGCTATTTCAAAATACGATCCATATCCGATGCTCTGGTAAGATTTTATCGAAGCTTAAAATCAATAAGACACGACCCTGAAATGCACAGCAGGTTTTCCAGACCCTGCGGGATTGCCAGTCACACGAGGTCCAACTCGACGGACTGTTGTGGTATATATATGAAAGGACTGTTATCCTCTCTGATTAACAGGTAGTTGTTTCATAGCAAAGAAATTATGTTGACTACAGACACCAAAAACGAATTTTTTCAAATGGAACGTATTCTTGTATATTGTTACTCGCTATTATTATTGTCATTTTGGTTTTCTGTAAAAGAAAACTATTGAGATGGCTTTGTCTATCCGTCCGCACTTTTTCTGTCCGCATTTTTTTGTGCCCGCCCTCAGATCTTGAAAACTACTGAGGCTGAGAGGCTGCAAATTGCTATGTTGATAATCCACCTTCCAATCATCAAATACACCAAATTGCAGCCCTCTAGCCTCGAAGTAGTTTTTATTTTATTTAAGGTTAAAGTTAACCATGATCGTGTGTCTGGCAACACTTAGACAGACCACCACCGTGCCGTGATTGAAAGTTTCATGGGCCGCGGCTCATACAGCATCATACGCTGTGCAGAAAACTCGATGCGCCGAAGAAACTTCGGCGTATTTTTTACTTGTTCTCTACTTTATTATTCCTCTGTAATCACATATGATTTTGTGTGCCTTATTATCTGTGTCCTTTCCTTGAAAGGCAGCGCTTGTCTGGCTTACCTGTGTCCTGTCGATTGTGTCCAGCTCTGCTTCCAATACGTACAGTATATACTGCTGGATTTTGACCCTCTGGGTTTCTTACTACCGCCACTGTTGTTGTCATTTTCCTTGTTTTTAAGAAACATTATAGCATCTTTACTGTCTCCTACTGTGAAATATATTCAATACCGTTTGCAAACCATCGTTTCCTTTCTGTGTATTCAGGTAGTATTATTATTATTATTTTCTTTTTAGGATATATGTACAATATTTCTTTTTTTCTGCGTGTAATTTTTGTACTGTATATGACCTTGAGTTCAAATGAAGAGTATTATTATTATTTTGTAATTGTTATTATTATTATTATTATTATTATTATTATTATTATTATTATTATTATTATTATTATTATTATTATTATTATTTATTATTATTATTATTATTATTATTATTATTATTATTATTATTATTATTATTATAAATTGAGTCGTCCTCTTTTTTATGTAGATAATAATAAATAGTAGGAAAGAAAAATAATCAGATACCCAAGAACTCTTTTTTTATTATTATTCTTATATTGTCTGTTCGGCAATCTACTTTTTTCCGATCATTGTCACACTTGCATAAAATAAGAATCTTCATTTCCTACTTAGGGTTTTAGTAACTGATATATAGTTTGTTGCCAACAGATGAATATGGATTTGTTGGTCTATTTCTCTGTTGAGCCTTGTGATGAATGGTCACTTCAGTTCACAAAAGGAAAAAGAACACCAGACGTGATTTCGCCTCTTCACCTTTGCATAAAATCAGATGCTGTCGCCATGGGCGCCAGTGATTAACTGTGGCCCTCCCATTGTACTCTGAGGACAGGCTAGGGGATGTTAATGTGTGCGTGCGTGTGTGTTTGTGTGTGTGTGTGTATGAGAGAGAGAGAGAGAGAGAGAGAGAGAGAGAGAGAGAAAGAGAGAGAGAGAGAGAGAGAGAGAGAGAGAGATTATTATTCTTGACCTAGATAATTGTATCAGGAAGGCTACTGGGGATTTTGTTGTCTGAGGAGGGGCATGAAAGGCAAGAGGCTTCAAGAGCGGAGAGTTTTCTTCCAAAAAAAGCATTGGCTAGTAATGCCGTCTGTAGAAGGAAAAGTGAGATGAAAAGAATTTGTTCTGCCTTTCATTATTATTATTATTATTATTATTATTATTATTATTATTATTATTATTATTATTATTATTATTATTATTATATTTTTTCTCTGAGTTACAAGCAGTTGATATTGCTATGCACAAAATGTAAATTGGAAAAGGAAGAAAATCTTACGCAAATACAGACTTCGACGCATTTAATTAATCAAATAAAAAAATAAAATTCTAACAGGTAAACGCGCAATAATCAGTAATAAAACTGACTATGTAAGTATGAAAAACAACGTGTATGTCAATCAAGAATAGAAAAATTAACAAAATCAAAAGAAACAAATGACTGGCAGTTCTGGTGAGAAAATAGTTCCTGCATTTCCGTTGGGTGGTTGATGACATAGGCGTAGGAGGCGGGGGAGGCGGGTTTTGGGGTGGGGGCAGGTTACGCAACAGGCCCCTGGATTCGGGAATCTGCTAGAATTTGGGCAAATGATTTGGGATAATCGGACATTCGGGGGAAGAAAAAATAGAGCTACATGGTTTTGCAAAACTTCTTGAAATTCGTACCTATTGTACATAATTTAACGGCCATCTGGTGCTTATTACACAGATATATGACAATTAGAAAAAAACTCTGGGAGTTTCTGAAATTCGCACAAATATGGTTTTGCCCCCCCAAATAAATCCCACCTCCTACGCCTGCGGTTGATGAACATCGTGAAGGCAATTTTGCAGCAGATACTCATGTGAAATCCACAAGCCAACCAATCTCAGTAAGGATATTACGCATCCCTTGCAATAACAACAGCACGCACCGAATTGTACAGGTGCCTCACATAAAAAGCTGCCGAGGAAAAATATAACCGTTTATTGTAAGCACAACAGTGTTTTATCGTCATGTCATTTTTTTTTTTTTTCCTTAAGAAATCGTTTGTCTGCCTTCAAATTGTCTGTCTGTCTTTAAAATTGGGTGAAAAATGTCTTTCGTGGCGTTTATTCCACGTTGTGAGCAACACTATGCATGCAGATGCAATAAACGCTTGGAAAGACCTTGAGCTCCCTTGTTTCACTTTCATGTGCTTTGGAAGCTCAAAATAATGTACGCCTACACTCACATAATTTGTATTTGCCTTTTCCCTTTGAGGAGAGGTTCACCAGGCTGCTAACATTCCGGTTCTCAAAAGTCTTGGGGTGAGGAAGCATCAGATACACACTACAGCACCTGAGTCAGAGGGAGAACAATAGATCTTTCTGGAAACAGGCCGCAAGTTGTTTATCTGTTGTAGTATTATGACTCCTCAAACAATATTGTTGTCTAATTAAATTGATATCAATGAACCTCTCAGAGTCATAACTACAAGAGATGAGAAGCTCTGGTGAAACGCTGATTATTTGATTTTGCTCATTTGTAGAGTAGTAGCATACTGGGCAGCAACAGTTTCCCCAAATGTATTTGGTTGGACCGTCTACATTTTACAGGTGCGATTTAAGTTGGTGATCTTTTTTCAGAAAGAAAAAAGAATGCAAATATCAATGTTGAATAAAAAGAAAAAAAACTTATGTGTGTGTCCTCTGCGTGATAAATTTATCACAGAAAAATTTTAGAAAGGCCAGACTAAAACAGGTCTGCGTTCAGGATTTGGAGACCGACGAATAAACATTATTAATATCATGTTAATGACATTTATTTAGTGCTCTAGTACTTTGCACTATGTTTCCTCGTTTATATATATATATATATATATATATATATATATATATATATATATATATATATATATATATATATATATATATATATATATATATATAAAATATATATATATATACAAATATATATACATCTGTATATATATATATGTGTGTGTTTGTATATATTTTTTCCGCTCAATACTTAAAGTTGAGTCTGCAATTGAAGGTTGCCTATGGCTAATTTCATAAGACGTGGAGCCACCATGTCATACGGTATTGTTTGTTCGTGAAATTATTTTTCCTGTTCATGCCTTCTGTATCGGTCTGTTTAATTTCATCTGTAGACACAATGTTCGACCTTGTAGTGTTTCTTTTTTGAAATCACCCCGGAGAAGAATCGCAGCAAGTGGAGCATACCATATGACTTAATTGGTATTTGGTAGAACTGCGATATCCCCTGCTTTCATAGATTTTTTTTTATATTTTATACATACATACATACATACATACATACATACATACATACATACATACATACATACATACATACATATATACATATATATATACATACATATATATATATATATATATATATATATAAAAATATAATATAAGTGTTCATGTATATAAGGTTTTATACTTTTACAACGTTTGTTTGCTAAGGGGAAAATAATCAAGGAAGTTGAAACAAAATAATTCACGAGAGACTCTCTCTCTCCCCTGATGAAAATTGTTAGAATTTTACTGTAAGGCCGAGTGCATTAATCTGTCGAGTACCAGTCAGGCGGAACCGCAAATTGTTTGTCGGAGGCTGGTGTGACAGCAAGACGTGAATCGGTGCGTCTTATCTTCGAGGTGGAATTACTTGTGGTATTATTCCCTTGTCAGAAATTAAATTCTAATTTGGTTTTCCTTAGACTTTTGTATTCTGAAAGATGTAACTCAGTTTTTCGGTAGACTCCCTCGTATATACGGAGTTCTGAAGTCACCTGCGTTAGTCTTGTGGTTGGAACCACACAATCATACATACTTATCTTTTTCTACCGCCGAAGTTTTCCTTGTTCTTGATTTTCTTTTTCTTGTTATTGTTATATCAGTTCTCGTAATAGATATGGTTGATGCCCAACGTTTCGTACACATGAAAGTTTCATTATGGGAAGCTTTACGGATGAATAAATAGTCAAGTAATATTATTGTAAAGGTTTAGAAACGTATGTGTGTGTGTGTATGTTTTGAGGTTGGGAAGGTGAAAGTTAAACAGTTTCAACATGTAAATTTACCTGTAAAATTGGTTGTACCCTTGCAGGGGTGGGGGATTACGTCATCTAGGCCCTCTCAGTGTGGTCTTGTACATTATATGCTGTGATTCTTGAAAACAATGATGTTGGATTTAATTGATGCGACTTCAGAACTGTGTCTAAGGTGGCCTGTTGATTTGGAATGGCCCCGTATGTAAGGCTGCTGTTGTGACTGGTGGCACTGCATCTCACACAGCAGGATGTCCAGGAACTTGTTTAACTGTGGTGGTTGAGATGCAGAGGGAGGCCATAAGTGCAAATGACGGCACAAAACAATATCAGCGGAGTAGTGGAATAGAATGGGCTTGGTCAGGGAGCACGTAATGCCTCTTCTAGGATTGTGGCCTGGCAGAGTTGGAACAAAGCTATTTTTTTGTAAGTTTGCAGTATTACAGTGTTCATATCTACACTAGTTCTAACTAGTTTAGTTTCATCATCTTGGGTATTTTGTGAATTATATATCACACCCTCAAAAGTCGAACCATTTGGCCATAGTTAGTTGAGTTGACGATCATGTTGCGCAGTGATAGTCGGTAAATTGCCTAGTCATCATTACCCACAGTATGCTGATGATGTTAAGCCTTCTTTTGAAAATGTTCTTCGTGTCTATTCCAACTGCTCACGACAGTTTGCTATGATTCTGTTAATATGGTAAAGCATATTAATTGGTCAGAGATAATGGCTCTCAGTTCTTACACCTGGGCGTCCTACTGTAGCTCTATTGTGTCTGGATTGAAATATTAGCCACATAATCATGAATTCCTACCAAAATGTTTTATTCAAATTTGTCCCCAGTAATCATTACCTTATATCTCAGTACCTGTGGGTGGACTACATTATGTAGTTAATTTTAAATTATTTTGTATTGTATATTTGTAAAGTTTATGATTAAGTTATGAGTATTTTAAAGTGTGCTAATATCTTTGCATATGTGTATTGATGCCAAGGTGTGTATATGTGTATTTATGTCAAGTATATTGGTGTGTCTGTATGTATATATATTGTCAAGAAGTGATCAAGTACCTGGTTATTACACAACTATTACATCCAGAAATTTACCTCACTCCAGCCAGATACCTGAAACCTCATAACAATAATATTACGACTGAACACTCTAAAGGTAACAGGGATCCCTTAAAACTTGCTTATCACTTGAAAATCCAATCTGAGTTTATCAAGTTATGAGTAAGGTAACAACTGTTAAGCAATAAATATACTAGAGGGGAAAGGGCATCACTCCACCAAACAATTATAATTGTTTCCCTGGTCCTAATTCACTCCAATAAATATGAAGGAGAACAAAGCATGTCTATCACTTACCTTGTGCATACACAAAAAACTGGTGGTCAAAAATGAAACACTGTGCTTTTAAAACTTTAAATACAAAAATTTATTTCTAAGTTCAAAAGTTATAAGTAGAGTCCACAGTCTCAAAAAAAAATTACTATTACTCAAAAACAACATAAGATTTAATTAATTCTTAAACAAGATTAAGTCACAAAACTTTTGATTTATCAAGAAATTAAGTTAACTAAGCAAAATTCAGATTATTAAGATTTACTCCAAATTTGAAAAAGAAATCTTAAGAAATGAAATCAACACAAGTATTCAATGTTAAAGTATCAACACATGTAAAGTGCTAACTAAATCAGTGTTAAATCACCAACACAAAATCTTGGGTAACACTGTGAAATTATAAACACGAAAACACATAAAATAAATGTAAAGACAAGAACACGTAAAAATGCACAAGAAGTTTATCAACAATAATTTCACTAAGGCAAAAACTGTTTAAAGATTACATTCACCTTTTTTAAAAGATTACATTAAACTTTTTCCAAAATCATATTCAACTTTTTGCAAGTCTACATTCAACTTTTTACCATGGTAAAAAATAAGTAAATTACACTTTACCGTGTACCAATCTCTGCACACCATTACACCACTCCTTTTTCCCCTTTAAAAACACTTTTGTTAGGCCTGTTACAATAATCTCTCCCTTACATTAGATTCTACCAAGGTAGCATGAAATATTACTAACAGTACACAAAACATATGCTTGGGAGAGTAACCACAATTTTACACACTTCTATATGGAGAGAGAGAGAGAGAGAGAGAGAGAGAGAGAGAGAGAGAGAGAGAGAGAGAGAGAGAGAGAGAGAGGACCCTATTCCTACCAGGTCTCTATCTGCACTGAACTTTATTTTTACCAATATCTTCCATGAGGTTAAACCTGGGTTGCCAGCTAGATATTTAAGATATTGGTCACCCTGGAAGAAACAGGAATAAACTGAGTTTCTCTCTCAATAATAGAATGAGCAGAATTTCTTTCCTTGTTGAATAAACAATTTATTCTATGGCTCAGAAAGCGACATAGACCTGCCTCTTATCGGTATGACTGACAGAAGCTCCCTGCCTTAACACTTGTGTAAACACACACACAGGCCTCTGAATTGACCACGGCTATCAACCTGTCACCCCTTCTCACTGGTACCTGATAACATAAGTGGCCTCTACGATCTCTCTTACATACCCACATCCTGTCCACCTGAACACACAGCTGTGTACACAAAACCTATAGGAAAAATCTTATCATCTTTTCAAACAACCAACCAAACCTTTGTAAGACTTAGCAAATAGCATCTCCCACAAACATTATTAATGTTATTTCAGTCCATATATGATGATCACAAAAGAAAAAATATATAAGCATTGCACAAAAACATACATACTACAAAATCACCTCATTATACTTCACAACACATGAGAAATCTGAAAGAAAACACACAAAAAAAAAAAACACAGAAAACATATACTTTCGCATATCATAAGACATATCATTAGATTCCTCCCCCCAGAAGATTAATTATCCCGGGTTTGAATTCAACGATTCGGAATGGGATAAATAATCGACAGATACATTACTCCTTCCAAAAATGTTCTCTCTCTCTCTCTCTCTCTCTCTCTCTACACAGTATGTTTATACAATCAATCAGGGGAGCTACTATGGATGAAAAACTTGAACAGAATAGGCTATAAAATCTAGGCACATTCACAAATCTTTGTAACTCTTTCACTAGTTTAGAAACAAATTTGACTTGCCCTGTATTGTCAAGTAATTGATCAATAAGAGTTAAGGGATAATTGTCAGCCACACTGATGGAATTCAGTTTCCCATAATCAGTACACACCCTAAATGAGCCATCTGGTTCCCGTACTAACACACAAGGAGAACTGTAATGACTTGAACTGGGTTCTGCCAAACCATGCTGCAATAAATATTCAACTTCTTTTTTCAAAACATCTCGATGAAAAGGTGGTACACGGTAAGCTCTTTGTTTAAAGAGCTTGCCATCTTCTCTGATCTTTATCTCATGCTTTGTCAAGTTGGTACACCTAGGTACATCTGCAAAAATCTGAGGGAAACTTTGAATCATTTCACTTAATTCTGTGCTTTGTTCAACACTCAGATGTTTTAGTTTGTTCTCCAAATTTTCCAATATTGAAGAATTGTTCACCTTGGCTTCAGCTCCTAATTCGTAGCCATCATCATCCTTTGTAGATGAAGTTGCTTGGGTTATAGACACTGTTTCAGCTCTAGTCTCTGAGAAGTAAGGCTTCAAAAGATTCACATGTATCTTCCTCTGTCGTTTCCTTCTTCCTGGTGCTTCAATCACATAAGTTCAATCACTTAACTTCTCTATTATCCTATAAGGACCTTGAAACTTATTTGTAAGGGAAAATCTTTTTACTGGTAAGAAGACTAGAACTTGTTGTGCAACACTAAAATTTCTTAACTCAGTCTTAGCATCATACTACCTTTTCATTTTCTTTTGACTCATTTTCTAATTTTCTAATTTCTCTTAACCTTTTCCTCAAGTTCTTTACATATTCTCCTTGGACTTCCTCTTGATTTTCTTCCCAATTCTCTGCAAGAATCTTCAACGGACCTCTCACGTCTAGACCAAAAATCATTTCATTTGGTGAACATCCCATACTTTCTTGTTAAGCATTCCTAACCTCAAATAACATTAAAGGTAAACCAGCATCCCATTCTCTTCCTGATTCATTACAGTACTTTGTTAACATACTTTTCAAAGTCTGATGGAACCTTTCCAAGGCTCCCTGGGTCTGTGGATGGTAAGCAGTTGATAACTGTTGTTTCACTCCTAACAAGTTCATCACATTCTGGAATAATTTTGAAGTAAAGTTTGTTCCTCTATCGCTTTGTACAATTTCTGGTATTCCAAACTTGGAGAAAAATTCCACCAACTTCTCAGCAATTACCTTTGCACTTACACTTCTTACAGTAATTGCCCCAGGATACCTTGTTACTGGATGCAATAATGTCAACAGATATTCATGTTCTTTCTTTTTTTTCGGAAGTGGTCCAACTACATCTACTATCACCTTGTTAAAGGGTTCTCCTCTAACGTCTATGGGAACAGGTAGGAGTTTGTTGCATCTCTTCTTGATCAACAACTCTGAAAAACAAATCTGCCAACGTTGTATCCTTCTTCTGCAGTTCTGTTAGCTTCTCTCTAGTCACTTGACCAACTTCAAGGGTTGAACTCTCAATATCCACCAATTCTGCTACTGTAGTTTCACTACTATCTTCAAGAACACTTTGACTACGCTGAGTTGCTTCAATAACAACAGGATCCTCTTCTTCTTTGACACTTTCTTCATTGCTAGCACTAGGGAAATTTTCATTTTCCTGGAACAGCTCTTCTAAGCTCAAAGATCTTTCACTTGATCCTTCTGGTACAAGCAAGTCCTCAGTTACTTCACTTCCATATGTAGTTCTCTTCATACTCCTGGTAGTTACACAACCTGGAAACAGGTGAGAATTTTTCCTCTCTATCTCTATCGTAGGACTAATCCTCAACGGTTTGTCAGTCACTATAGGACAAGGAACGAAGTGTATACCACCAACTTCATTACCCAGTAAAACATGCACACCTTCAACAGCTAGTGAGTCCTTTACAGCAAAATCAATGCTTCCTGTCACCAATTCACAGGACAAATGCAAGCGGCATACAGGAGTTACTTCCTCTCCTCCTATACCCTGCAAAATAACTGAATCTCTGGTGAGATTCTTTTCCAACTGTGGGTGAGCACCACGAACTACCACACTATGGTTACTTCCTGTATCACGTAATATCTTGACTGGTACCTGCACACTCAAGGTGGGAGATGTCAGCATTCCTTCATAAATATATGGCTTAAAAGCCTCCACACTGCTTGAAGTTACATTTCCACTGGTTGCTAAACATTCTGCTTGTCTAGTTTCATTGTTTCCCACACTACTCCTCGTAGTTGGCTTTACCTGGTTACCCTTTACCATTTGTCTAAGTGGCTTGGTCTGCTGTTGCGTCTTATAACAGTCTCGACTATAGTGTCCTTCTCTTCCACACTTGTAGCAAACAACATTAGTCTTCTGCATCTGTCTTGAAAAACTGGAAGGTGAGGGTTTACCATTCAGTTGCTGAGGGGTATATCCTGGCTTTGTAATTGCATAGCTACTAGAAGGGTTTCTCACATCAGTGTTCTTAAAATTCGACTGAGACCTATAACCTGTGAGTTGTTGGTTCTGGTACTTGACATTATAATTCTTTCTGCTACTGATGATATTATAATCCTCGCTCAGGGTAGCAGCTTTGTCAAGTTTCTTCACCTCTCTCTCTCTCTCAGATAAGTTCTTATGTGTTCAGGAATTCCTCTCAGATGTTGCTCTAAGACTACTAACTCCTCAAGTTCATCCATAGACTTAGCTTTAGCGGCCTCCAACCATCATCTGAAACATCTTACTTTATAGGCATAACCCAAGAAAGTCATCTTATCATCCTTCTTCAAAGATCTGAATCTTTCATTGTAATATTCAGGGGTCATCTGGTAAACTTGTAACACATTGTTTTTCAGTACACTGTACTCTTTACACTGATCAGCTGATAAGGCTAAATAGACGCTTCGTCCTTTGCCAATGAAAACACTCTGTATCAAGACTGACCATTTACCCTCTGACCATCCCATACCTGTAGCCACTTTTTCAAAGTGCTCAAAAAACTTATCTGGAGCTTCTTCTGTAAACTTTGGAATTAACTTCTGCACTCTTACTACATCAAACACAGGGTCTGCGTTACCTTGGATATAGTTATATGGGTTGACAGGTAATGTGGCTCGAGCTCTGATTAACTCCAACTCCCTTTCATGTCTTGCTCTTTCTCTGTCTTCTTCTTCTTGCCTCCTTGCTCTTTCCCTTTCTTCTTCTTCTTGCCTCCTTGCTCTTTCTCTGTCTCCTTTTTCCTTATCAGCCTGTATCTGCAGCCTAAGTAACTTTTCTTCTGATTCTAGCACCTTCAGTCTACACAAGTTTTCTTCTGTTTCTAAACGTGTAAGCTCTGCTTCTGCATCACCGTTCTCATTCTCTTGCCCTTGCTTATTTGTAAATTCCATCTCAGCTGCATTCAACAATTCATGTGGCTCATTTAACTCTCTATCTACTTTACCAGAGTTTATCAATGCTTGAATTGCGATACATTTGATTTGTGCCTCAACCATACCACTGGTTACATTGCCCCCACATGTCACTGCTAAGACAGTCCACTGTGCCTTATTCAGGTGAGATTCAAATAAGTTTCTGATGGGTGGAGTGCTTAAAAATTCCTGAACTTCAAACAGACCCATTTTCTCTAATTTACTCAACTAAATATTATACAGTACAATTCAAAATAACTATGTGGTCACTCTCCTATCAAAACATACCCCTAACACCAGCAATATAAACCATAAATCAGAGTGATATTCCGTTTTTTTTTTCTCCCGAGTCTGGGCACCAAATATATAGTCACGAAGTGATCAAGTACCTGGTTATTACACAACTATTAAATCCAAAAATTTACCTCACTCCAGCCAAATACTTGAAACCTCATAACAATAATATTATGACTGAACACTCTAAAAGTAACAAGGATCACTTAAAACTTGCTTATCACTTGAAATCTAATAATTTCTAATCACTGGTGGTCATGAAACACTGTGCTTAAAACTTTAAACAGACAATTTATTTCCAAGTTCAAAAGTTCATTTAATGTTTCATGAATTAGTATACTTATAATTTGATATATGTGATCTTTTAATATGATTATTTTTTAAGAATATTTTAATGAACTTATTTCTTTTCTCCACAATTGGAGTAAATACTGGCTATTATGTCCATTATTACATTTTATTGCCAATTTAATTATTACTGTTGTATCCATTTTATAATGTTTAATTAAACATTACAGAAAATGTTTAGTAGGTGACTGAGTGAGGTAATGATAACTTGGAGAATATCAGTTAGAATAGCATAAATATAAAAGTGTATAAAGAAATGAGAGAAACTATTACCAGACAAATGCTAGAGTAGAGAGAGAGAGAGAGAGAGGAGAGAGAGAGAGAGAGAGAGAGAGAGAGAGAGAGAGAGAGAGAATAACGATTGGTAATTGTCATGAGTATTGTTTCACAGCCATTGGTTCGAAATCCAGATTACGAGCGGCAATATCCTCCGCGAGACCTCAGCGTGAGAGGATATCCAGCTGGGGTGCTGGGTCTCATCCCGGATCTGCGGGATGATAGGTGGCCACATCTTCAGGCACTGCTGCCGCCACCCGCGCTGCAGAGTAAGTCCCTCAACCTAGCGTCGAGGACGTAGGGCTTCCCCGACGGAACGTTCCTGCCAAACCCAGCCACCCAGGCCCGGAGGGATTCCAAGGCAGACTTCTTGGAAGCTTCGTCCGCCTGTAAGAAAACCAACAATTAGCTAAGGACGAAACCATCTGGAACCTCATAGACAATGTATAAAGAGCAATATGAGGAGCAAAAGCAAGAGTAATGTAAAGATTGGTTACCATTAACTTCATCCTGGATAAGCAGTAGGAGAGCAAAGCAAACCTCACAACCATCAGGGTGCCAAACACCTAGGAAATATCCAGGCGACTGGTGACAACCAGCTGCGGTCCGACAAACCACGCGCGGAATCAGACGGGTTGTTGGAGGAGGCGTGCACCTGCCCTCACGAAAGCGAACAGTCTGTAAGAAGAAACGTACATGAACCTCCCACCCTAAGCAACCAAAGGTGAGGCCGAACAACCACCAAATCTGAATACTCCCATGGAGAAGAACCTCATCATAAACTGGGCCAAAAGTTCTAAATTACACAGAGTGGAAGGTAGATTCAGACCTCGGAGTACCGGACGAAGGGGTAGAGACCAGGAACTAACCATGGCAGCTGCCAGTAAAATAACGGCGAAGACCCTGGTATAGACCGATTCCTACGAATTTATATATATAATAAATAAAGGAGAGTACCCTCTGTAGATACAGACTTATCTAAAAATAAAACAATAACGAAAGTGATGGTAGAACTGAAGAGGACTAGGATCCGCTCCCCATATGAAAACCTTCCGCTTCATTTCCTCAATGGAGAACAGTCGGCAAAAATGCTTATATGAACATAACATAGTGAAGCAAAATATACCGCGCCAACGTAACTTTGACGAGGAGATTTATCAGTGACTTAACACGCTTCGAAAACAAAACCACCAACCCCAATACAGCGATGCTGGGAACAATCTGGGAGGGAGCGAATCCTCAACCAACAAGAGGTCCCTGAACTCGAGAAACGCGCCATCTAGCCACCCGTGATCGAGTAGAGCAAGGCTGGAGAGGAGGAGGGGGGGAGGTAGGTAGGAGGAGTAGGCTACCAGGAAGGAACAGGAGACGGGAGAAGCTCACCCGCTCAACTGCACCGTACCTCCCAGACCATGAATCTTGAGGGGCACATGACTGGAAGAGCTGAACCCGGTTCTATTTCCTACTCATGGCATTCTAATATAGACCTAACCTTGGTATAGGGTTAGGGACTATGTTGTAAAAGGGAAGGGGAAGCAAATCTGGGAGAGAAACTTTGAGCCGAACCAGCCGATCGGAATGCAGGTGCATGGGAGCATGAGTCAGAGGAATAAATCTTAAGAACCTGATTCCAATTGGAGTGAAGTAGAACCAAGGGGCTCACTCTGCCCACCGAAACGATCCCGGAGGAAAGCAGTAAATAAAACTCCTCAACCTGAGCTCCACACCCAGGGCAAAGGGAAGGAAGCCAACAGCTCCACTCTCTACCAGATAACCAACACTCACAAAACTAAATAAGCTCACAGACCAGAGGGGAAAGGGCATCACAAATAACTCTATTTACTGGTGGTCAAAAATGAAACACTGTGCTTTTAAAACTTTAAATACAAAAATTTATTTCTAAGTTTAAAAGTCCACAGTCTCAAAAAAATGTACAATTACTCGAAAACAACATAAGATTGAATTAATTCTTAAATAAGATTAAGTCACAAAACTTTTAATTTATCAAGAAATTAAGTTAACTAAGCAAAATTCAGATTATTAAGATTTACTCCAAATTTGAAAAAGAAATCTTAAGAAATGAAATCAACACAAGTAATCAGTGTTAAAGTATCAACACATGTAAAGTGCTAACTAAATCAGTGTTAAATCACCAACACAAAATCTTGGGTAACACTGTGAAATTATAAACACAAAAACACATCAAATAAATGTAAAGACAAGAACATGTAAAAGTTAACAAAAAGTTTATCAACAATAATATCACTAAGGCAAAAACTGTTTAAAGATTACATTCACCTTTTTTTAAAAGATTACATTCAACTTTACCAAAATCATATTCAACTTTTTACAAGATTACATTTAACTTTTTACCATGGTAAAAAATAAGTAAATGCCACTTTACCATATACCAGTCTCTGCACACCATTACACCACTCCTTTTTCCCCATAAAAACCCTTTTGTTAGGCCTGTTACAATAATCTCTCTCTTACATTAGATTCTACCAAGGTAGCATCAAATATTATTAACAGTACACAAAACATATGCTTGGGAGAGTAACCACAATTTTACACACTTCTATATGGTGAGAGAGAGAGAGAGAGAGAGAGAGAGAGAGAGAGAGAGAGAGAGAGAGAGAGAGAGAGAGAGACCCTATTCCTACCAGGTCTCTATCTGCACTGAACTTTATTTTTACCAATACCTTCCATGAGTTTAAACCTGGGTTGCCAGCTAGATATTTGAAGAAATTGGTCATCCTGGAAGAAACAGGAATAAACTGAGTTTCTCTCTCTACAATAGAATAAGCAGAATCTGTGGCTCAGAAAGCTACGTAGGCCTGCCTCTTATCTGAATGACTGGCAGAAGCTCCCTGCCCTAACACTTGTGTAAACACACACACACACACAGGCCTCTGAATTGACCACGGCTATCAACCTGTCACCCCTTCTCACTGGTAATTGATACATAAGTGGCCTCTACGATCTCTCTCGCATACCACATCTTGTCCACCTGAACACACACACAGCTGTGTACACAAAACCTATAGGAAAACATCTTATCATCTTATCACACAACCAACCAATCCTTTGTAACACTTGGCAAATAGCATCTCTCACAAACATTATTAATGTTATTTCAGTCCATATATGACAATCACAAAAGAAAAATATATAAGCATTGCACAAAAACATACATACTACAAAATCACCTCGTTATACTTCACAACACATGAGAAATCTGAAAGAAAAACACACAAAAAAAAACACAGAAAACATATTACTTTCACATATCATAAGACATATCATTATAATGTGTGTGCACATATATATATATATATATATATATATATATATATATATATATATATATATATATATATATATATATATATATATATATATATATACACTGTATGTGGATTGCACGTGGTAACATGTAGAGCAAGAAGTTTCCAGAGGAGAAAGTGAAAGCACATATTCTAGGACAATATAATATATATATTATATATATATATATATATATATATATATATATATATATATATACTGTATGTGGATTGCACATGTGGTAACATGTAGAGCAAGAAGATTCCAGAGGAGAAAGTGAAAGCACATTTCTAGGACAATATAACCTCCTCTTTCGAAACCTCAGTACAGACCTGTGTTAACATGGGCAGAATATCCCAACGAATTATGTGCTAGAAATAGAATAGAAGGCAGAACGAAGAAAAACTACCATTTCTGTTTGCATATAACTAAGAGAACAAACAGGTGTGAATAAGAGTGAGTCCTATATAATGATAAGGTTTTTATGGGTTGTTTTCAGAATGATTACAGAATTAATGAAGACCTCATTCTATGTCAAGACTGAAGAACACAGTCTTTCTTTGACTTAATACATATTATGCAGAGAACATGAATCATATCCAGGCGTATGTTATGGCTATGCTCAAGTCTGAGGCGACATGATTCTTTTTGTATTGTCCAAAATCTCAGACGCAACTAATGTTGCCAAGTAGTGTTAAACTTTTTTTTCCAATGTCATACATGTCGACAATTTTGCGAATTCACAACTAGCACTATTTTCCCTGTGGCCATATAAATATGATCCCTTTTATGCACTGGCATAATCGTAACCTGTGTGATTTGAACTTTTTTTTTTAAGCTCAAAGAACGGTGTCACAAGGTTAGCGGTGCTGTCAATGACACCACGCTTAACATACTCCTCAGCTGTAAGTACCTCTGTAGCTTTACAACAGTAGACCTAATAAGCTCAACAGTCATAACAACATTTTCAAAAGAGGAATATTAATTACTATAAGTTTTCTTTGAATGTTGAAGTTTTAGGCTGTGTCCAAGCTGCCTGTATGTTGCAAAATTGAAGAATAAAAGATGATGATGATTTAATTATATGGAGAAGATGGCATTTAATCGAAATATCTATTAGTATTAACATCAGGTCCTATGGAATACTTGTCTTTTAACTGGCTTAAAATATTATTTTCTTAAAAGTCCATATCCTCGCTTTTGGTATATAATTTATTCATTCCTATGGTAACTTGAAGTGCAAGAATGTGTAGATAACCTCATGCTTTCTGGCCAGAAATTATTAACATAGAGATTTGAATGCTAAGTGTAATGTGTTTAAACTGTAGTAAGAAAAGAAATCTAACACACATAGGCCTAGAAACAAAATCTTGGCTTTAACAAAAGAATGATTGCATAGGCGAATAATTGCTAGTAAGCCATAATTTTTGAAGTGGTTAAGAAATATAACTTAAATAATTTTATTTTTATGAAAATCCAAATATTCCTCTAACAATATAAAATAAATAAATGGTTTCAAGATAATTTCATTGTCACTACTCATGTAGTGTAGACGTATGTTACACCAAAAGTTGTGCCGCCACTCTAAATTTTAGAATGGTTGCGTCACACGCTCTGCTCACCCCGTTGATATCGGTGGATGCACTCGACTTTTGTATTTACTTATGTACATTTTTTCAGCATTGAGGCGTAAAAACAGTCAAACAGGACTATTTTATGGTTGCGTTGGAAGGAATATTAGTGTTATGAGAGATTTTTCATTTTTTTATTTAACATTTGAACTGAGGTTTGATGACTTTTTTGTCAAATGCATCGGCGGTGAGTGAACTATTATGAAACATATTATGGCCTTATTGTATTCAATAATCGTGTTTTGGCATTGAAATAATAGATAAATATGGAGCATGTTAGTTGCCAATTCGTGAATTTTGAACGACATCCTATGCAGTCATGTCGTATCACTTAAGAGCATAGCTGTACTTTGAGATTGGTAACCGAAGGGATTTTGAGAAAGAACCTGTACAGGTTTGAAAAGACGTAGGAGTTACTGAGGGTTACTCTTGAGCGTAGTTTTCTGGTATTAATTCAGGGATGAGTAGTTGAGATGAAATTCGCCCGCTTTGTGTTGCTGTGCAAGCTGCTGGATTAGATCCATTAATATGACACCATGGACCGCAAAGAGTTAGTCAGATTTGACCAAAATATGGTGTGGATTACATTGATTTAATCATGATTGCATATTCACTTTTGTGGGTGATATGGAAAAATGGGCATAAAATAATTTAATACTTTTTGGGAATAACTTTTTTTAAGAGGTCAAAACTGAACTTCCCACCTTGAACCCAGTCATCTACCGCCATGATAAATTCTAAAACTCTCTCTCTCTCTCTCTCATTTTCATGGAATTCCTTGTATTGTCTGTCTTCCTTTCTCTGGGAAAGAAACAATACTCACTGTGTGTGATGCACTAGTATTAAAATACCCGGCGTATAAAGCTACAGTAAAAGCGGTACAGGTAAAAGCAATGACATAAATATTATCAGCAGGACACCTTTGATAATAATGGAGGCTAGGATAGCATTAATTAAGTTGACAGTTGATAGACACACGTAAGATACTCGAAGGTAGCATAGAAAAAACAGTCATACTTTGACAAAAGCAGTAGACAAAGATCCTTCTTGTGTAGTTTTTAGTATTATTATGATAATATGCTTAATGAAAAACAAGACTTGAAGGGTCGGTTTATCTCCTGCTATAATCAAAGGTATAAATAAATCTGAGTTGCATATAGGATTGCCTTTTTCTTTAAGCAGCATACCGCTGAGCTTGGGAATAGTACCACTGCTGACCACCTCAGGACCACTGGTGGCGGCTGAAGAATAAATTAGATAAAGTTATTCACGCGTTTTTGTGATATTTTGAAGGTGTCAACAGTTGGATCGGTAACTTTATGGGACATCTACGTCCATTAACCCTGTGTCTAGTTTTTGTAGTGACGCAAGTATGGCAAGCCTATCTGATGAATAATTTGCCAGTGTGCGCGCTAGGCAAAATACCCTAAAAATTCCTTGTGGACCAATAACACACTGTGGAAATGAGCTGTTAGAGAAAATAAGGCTAATAGAAGACAAATAGGAATATAAAAGTCGAACCTAAGCATGTCTAGTTCCAGATGGATTCCAGCAGAGGGTGATCAGAGAAGTGGAAGGAGAAATTGCTGCTCACTTCTGTGACATTTGCAGGCGTGTTTGGAGCAAAGAAGACCAGTAAAGGATTGACAACTACAGAATATTGCGTCAGTATTCAAGACGGGTTTTAAGGATGAACAAAGAAACTACGAACCTATCAGCCTGACGTCATTTCCGGAAATGTGCTATATGACATTTGGACATTTAGAATCCTGCACTTCAGTTCTTAATGGCCAGAATGGATGTCCTTTTGGAAGATAACCAACTTTTTGACGTCATCCGTGGCAAGTTCAGTACATAAGACAAGAGAAGAGCAGTAAATATACTTTTATCTGGATGTGTAGATGGCATTTGAAGAAGGTGAATGGATAGAAGAATGGGCAAGTAACAGAAAAGTAAGACCTCTCGTCTATGGAACATCCTGCTGTTGGCAAAATATGCATAATCTCTAAAAAAACAAAAATAAGGTATAAATGCTGATGATGATAGAACAGTTAAAACAGTTTCTAGAAGACTTGAAGAAAATAGGTGAATGGTCAATAAAATGGCAGTTGCAATTCAACTAGCAAAAATACTGTCCTGTATATAGTCACAAAAACAAAAATGTTATGTATGACCTACTTTGCAAGGAGTTAGAACTATAATCCAAAGAAAAACGTAGATGTTACTGCCACTAGTGACTATAACCTGCCAAGCAAGACACAAAAGCTGAAAACAAGCTTAGAAAATACTATGATACATGAAACATCAATTTATTACTCGACAAAAGAAGGCAATACAAATCATATACTGCGCATTAGTTAGACCACAATTAGAGTAAGCTGTCTAGCCCAGAGGAAGGACTTCTTAGAATTGAAGCAACATAGGCAAGAGTAACAAACTCATACCATCAGCCACATACTCGGAATTCAAAGGAGGCCAGAATTCCTTAATTTGTGCTCTCTTGACATGCATAAAGAAAAGTCAGCATTTAAGATACTCAGATGTGTAAATAACATAAACTATATTAATCTATTCACCATAAGTAATAACCAAACCAGATCCAGTGGATGGAAAGTGGAACTAAAAGGGTTAACACCATCTACCGTGGAAAGCTCTTGACATTACATACCATTATTTTGTAACAGAGTTACAACTGAGGTCGCGAGTATTACTACCCATTGGCGCAAGAATAGATAAGATAAAATAATTAACACACTCATGTCAGTTATTTTGTATTTATTTCTTTTTCATAAGTGTCTCGTCGGCTGGACTGGTAAGTCTGTGATGCATCTTAATTCAGGTATCTCTCTCTCTCTCTCTCTCTCTCTCATTTATTGTTGCTACACATTCGTAGGTCTATGACAACAAGTCCTTTTAAAGCAAATTTGTATGTTAAAATTGTAGCCTAAAAATTTAAACAGACTTGTTTTTCCTCTCTTTAGGAATTTCCCCCCCCCTCTCTCTCTCTCTCTCTCTCTCTCTCTCTCTCTCTCTCTCTCTCTCTCTCTCTCTCTCTCTCTCTCACAGAGCGCGCGTGACACTTGCCCTCATTAGTAATCTATGCTTAGTGTAGGCAGACAGCAGATTATTTTACAAAATTAGCAAAACAAAGACGAAAGAGAGCTCATTAGGCAAAATGATACGGGTGTCGCTTTGGCCTAAAGCCATGAAGTTAGTATATGTCTGGCGGACTGTAGGATTTATGTCAAGGAAATTGGGAAAAGTAATTGACAAGAGTTGACGGGGGACTCGCAGAAGAGGTACTAAGCAAGACAGGGAAACGTGAGTGGAGAGTAGTTTAGTAGTGCAATTTAATCTCATTATTCTAATGTAAATAGAATCATTTTCCCTTACAATTTGCTTCCCAATGGCTTCAATGTAATGCTGTCAAGGTGATTTAGAAAACCATGAAATGACTAAATACGTAATGAGAACATTCAGTTGTTAATAGATTCACAATTTCGTGAAAAATAATCCGTGTAATAAAAATCCACAATTATATAGTAAATATATTACTATGTAAAATATGTAAAATAAACCAAAGACTTTCGAACACTTGAACGGTATTCCTCATCAGCGCTAACGTTAAAATATAAGTGAGGGTACTTTTCTTGTTAATAGTTTTTAAATAATGTGGGCGGGGCGAGAAGATAACAGCCATCACGGAAGTGCTGTTTCGGGTGTTATGTTATTCCAGACTCGACAGGCAGTTGCTCCAACATCCTTGATCTTCGTACTTGCGATGTTGCACCTGCCTGCGCTGCATAGGCAGTTGCGCCAACCTCCCTGATCTTCGTAAAGATTGCCGACGTCCCTGTGGATGGTTCAGACTATGGCACCTATGCAGCGTAGACAGGTGCAACATCGCAAGTACGAAGATTAAGGAGGTTGGGGCAACTGCCTGTCGAGTCTGGAATAACATAACACCCGAACCAGCACTTCCGTGATGGCTGTTATCTTCTCGCCCCCACCCCATTTTTTTAAAATAACTATTGGCAAGAAAAGTACCCTCACTTACATTTTAACGCTAGCGCTGATGAGGAACCCCGTTCAAGTGTTCGAAAGTCTGGTTTATTTTACATATTTTACATAATAATATATTTACTATATAATTGTGGATTTTTATTACACAACATTCAATTCTCCATTGTTTACAGTATAAATATATTGATTTACTTGTGATAAATGCTAATAGTTTGTTTTAGTAATATATTTGTTTATTCCACTTCTTGAATCTAATAATATGTTACTTTGCCTGACAGGCCAGAAATGCATAGATTAAGTTAAATGACGAATTTACTGTCAACACTAGTGTTAGGAGCAGTGAAAATTGAAAATCACGGAGCTGAAGATTTGCACTCTCGTTCTCATGTCGGTGTGTGCTTCTGTGTTTGTATGAGTAAGATTGTAAGAATGAGTCAGCATTATGCTGGCTCAAGCTCTTGCTCTTACAGCAGTATCTTGTAGGAAAAGTTGCCAGGTAGTGCAATCATTATTTTACACTCGTCCAAAAGTATTTGAAGGATCCTCAGAACCTGTTCAGACGATGGGAAATCAGACTGAATTTTACATTAGATTTTTTCGATGTGCATGGTTGCCTTCCAAAAATGAAAGAAGGGCTAGGAGTGTTCGAGATGTAAGCTCTGAGAGGTTCGTAGAATTTTTCCCTCTCTCCTGTGGCTTAGAAGTGATCTTGAATCAGTTTCCACATACATAAATGCCTGTAATCAGGCATACCAGTGAAGTACTTTCAGTATGTTTGTGCCTTCAGCCTTAAATGAAATTTATCCTGCAAGTTAAAGGCGGCCACATACAATGTAATAGTTTTATGCAATCTAACTCACCCATAAGACCTGAATAAAGAACGAGCGATCAAAATGATCCCCCACAAATGGAAGTTGTAGTGGGAGAATTGCCATCTCATTGCCTTGTGCTTCAGTAGGAAAAACCTGTCAACAACAAAATTCACGTGAGTTATATAGCTCCTGCAGGGGGTTAGCAAGTAAAGTTTTAAGTTTGGATATTTGCTGTTCTTCACTGAGGCTACAACTACTCTCAGAACGTGGTTGATTTATTTCACAACTGCTCTTCTGCATTGAATACCATTTTCCACATGTTCCTCTTTATATCTTTTGATTTATTAGTATACCCTATTGATGTCCGTTACGAAGGTTTTGAATTTCGTGATTAAAAGCTCTCTGTACTGGAGCTGTTGTCATTGATGTTCTAATGGTAAAGGCGGCTGTCTTTGTAAGATTATAAGCATGTAGTAAGCTGTTGTGAAAAAATTGGATCCATTTTTCCTCGACAATCCTTCACATCGATCAGGATAAACGAGGGGGAGTGGTAAGCAGGCGGCTGAGTTCGTGGTTCACTTTCTTCTGTAAATATGCTTGATTATTATTTGTGTCCGGCGAATTGCCTGTGTTGTCTGTGTTGGGAATGTCAGAGGCTCTTTTTTTAAGTAATTCAAGTACCTTCTTTAGTAAAATAACCTATGTATAAATTTTGAAAGGGAACCAAGGTGACGACAAGGCATGCAGAGGGGTGATATGAGTCTTTCTCAAGGGCATACCGTTGAGGTAAGTTGAGCACTCTCTAAGTTGTCACCTCCCCAGCCAAATTGTTCATTTTAAAGTCAACACCCGGTTCCTTTAGTATGCTAAATTAACCCCTTCACATTTTTGCCATCCAGGGCACATATTCCTGAAGTATGGAAGAAAATAAACCTCTGGGATATTAGAACCAATCAGAGTGTGATTTGGAGTGGTGACGTCGTGAGACTCTGCCCTCCTAGTGTTACCACCGGTATGGTTTTCTTAATTCATGCAAAAGCACCAGTTTTGACAATATAATTATATATAATAGGTTATAATATTGGTAAATATAGTTATTATAGATGTATACAGAAAATATGTATCAAATATGTAGTACCAGCTAATATTTACCCTGGCGCTTATGTATCATAAAAAGGTGCTGAGATACGCAAGGATGGCGGCTGTGAAATCGCTGGCAGAGAAAAGATAAAAGAAATTGTTAGTGTGAAGACACAAGATGTGAATATGGATATGGAAGAGGAGCTACAGGATCCAATTTCCAAAACAGATGGAATGTCGTCTTCAGATGATGATGATTTTGCCTCTAGGAAAATATCTCATGATGTTGCAGATGCCATAGTAAAGCCCCGTACATACTATGCATCATGATGCGCGCAGTGTTGAACGGATGTGTGGAAAAACCACTTTTTCAACATGAAGCCGCATCACCAATGTGTTGATGGGACGGAGCGATTTCAAAAGTCTGCTCAGTGATGCATTATCAGTCAGAAGGGTAGGACGTCCGCTCAGCTCGAGCACGTATGGCTCAGTCACTACCACCTGCCAAACCCCTTGAATGGACAAGGACCAACACTCTACACTGTTGTATTTTCCAGCTTTAAATTAAGTGTTTGGTGGCTGGGATGTTTATATATATATATATATATATATATATATATATATATATATATATATATATATATATATATATATATATATATATATATATATATATATATATATATATATATCTGAAAAGCTTATAGGTCACAAGTATTTTATGAATTACAATACACAGTAGATGTTTGAATAATAAGTGTGGAATATTTGCCCCTCCCTTAATCCATTAACCACACTTCGTATATCCCTTTCAACTTTCTCTTCTCGAACATGTGATGCTTTACTGTCAAATCTGGCCGGAGAACAAGTGAGCAGTGTTGCAATACAGTTTGGCCGCTAGTAATTTTATTCAACACCACTACTGCATCACGTGGCTGATACATGATGCATAGTGTGTACGGGGCTTAAGAGTCAGTGCGGGGTATGGAAATAGCAATACAGACCTAGCAGTGAAGAAGTTCCTCGGGCGTCTGAATTCCATAAAAACTCCAAACCAGCTGAACAGTTTGCTGCATTGCACTGGAAGTGCAATAAAGAATGGTGGATCTGGGCGAGATAAGAGACCTTTCCTGTCTCACACCATGTATACAGTACTTCCGAACATGACTCTTACCATCTGTATTCTAGCCTAACCTGACTTTAAATAGGTAAATTTCAAAATCATTGAGTCAGAACTACAAAACAATCATAGAAAATATATATGTATATAAGCAGCAAAGAACAAATCAACTTGCAGTGGAATATATACGATCAGCAAAGCAAAATTTGTGCATGCTGAAAGGTGCAATGATTCCAGTGAAAATTCAGTTAAAGTAACAAAAATCTTAAACTTTCAGCCTATATTGGTCTACTTCATGTACTAAATGCCTACATGTCTAGGCCAATATGAGTAGTTAACGAATTTCAAGGGGTGAAGTATTATGTAATGAAGCAGCTGATTGCCAGGGGATAGCTCTTCTGCGTGTTTTTCATTGAGCAATGTTGCCATATGCATTGCGTATCTCAGTACCTTTTTATGATACATAAGTGCCAGGGTAGATATTAGCTGGTACTACATATTTGATACATATTTTATGTATACATCTATAATAACTATATTTACCAATATTATAACCTATTATATAAGATTATATTTTCAAAACTGGTGCTTTTGCACGAATTAACAAAAGTGTATAGGTTCTCATATCCGAGAAGTTTATTTTCTTCCAGACTTCAGGAATATGCATTCGGGGCTTGATATAGTTAATGTTCATTTCAAGTGTAGCCTGATTGTTCGGAGATAAGTTTTATGCAAAATTGCATTTTTTAGAGGCAAGTTTTTTCGAGTTTTATGGGTTTTTGTATAGCTTTCAGCATTGTGTCTTGTACCCGACTGCGTGGTCCTTGTGTGTTAATATATGTTAAATTTAATTAGTCTGTTTTTTTAAAATAAAATTGTAAAACCCTGCCTGATCTTGATGGACCTTCGCTTCGATGTTTGCTGGTCCCAGTCCCAAACCATCAGGGACTTAGAACCTTCGTCGTCGTGGGGGAAAATTCGTGACATAAGCCTTCCCCGTTTCTTTCCGTCTGTCTGTCTGTCTGTCTCTCTATAAAGGAAAGTATCATTATAATAACTTTTCCTTCTTGCAGTGTCTATATTAAAATTCTGTTAACTCCGTTTGATCTTCTCTTGGATCGTCATGCTCCTGGGGCAGTGTTTTTGACACAGAAATGCTGGAAGGACAAGAGTTTAGGCCAGAGATCATAGTAGAGGTTATTTAATTTAGGTTTTGAAAGTGTACTTTTCAAGAACTTTTAGACAGAGTTTAAAGAATTTCTTAAACGGTAATGTGTTCCATTTGAAAGAGCTTCACCCTCACTTCTCTCTCTTGAAAGTGATTTGAAATTACTTATGACTGAAAACTGTTACAATAATAGAATTTGTGGTATTCATTTATGTTTCTTATCAGAAGTATATAAAAAAATGGATGATGTTAGATATTCCATAGTTATCATTACGGCAATTCAAGTATGGGCATTACTGTAGACTTCCCAGTGTGTATAGAAAATTTCGTATTTCATAGAGGGTCCGACCAGGAATACGACGAGATAAGCATTTTACTTATTTTACTCGGAAGTTTCGTAAATCTTAGTAACATATGGGAAATTCTACAGAAATAGAAAAATTAAATAAGAAAAATAACATACGGGAAATTCTACAAAAAAAAAAAATGTAAATAAGAAAAGTAACATATGGGAAATTCTACAAAAACAAAAAATGTAAATAAAAAAAGTTGACAGAATGAAACTGAATTGAAAGCCACAATTAATCAAGACAAATGAAAACACCAAAATGCACATAAAACTTACAGAAGATTCAGCCCATTGACATAAAATTCACAGAATACGGATCACGTAATACGAAGAAATAATATGTAACAATGATACACATAAAAAAAAACGATTTACATGCGAAAACCAACTAACCTGGTGGTACAAAATACAGAACAGAACTCGAAACAACTATGAAGTTAGGTGTAAGGAAAAAAAATAAAACATCAAAATCAAAACTGAGTAGAAAAGGGCTGTGTATTTAATTCAGAAACAAGGACTTCAATTTTGAGTGTTTCCAGTATAAGTAAATCTGTTTGATTGTTACTATGGCTAACAATAGTAAAGTTTTCCTTTTTAATTTCAGTTGTGCATATTTTGGCATGATTACGTGTATTGCATGGATGGTTCAGGATTGGACTTCGTCGTCCCCTTACTGTAACTGACCCTCCCTCCCCCTACGGGAGTCAATTCATATTTTGAGCAGTATTAATATGGATAGAAAATGCTTCCTGTCTGTATTATATGTGAAAGCCCCCGGACATTCAGTACTAAGGGAAAGCTTGTGTCATGAAAGTAATAACGCATGCTGTTCCTCATTGGACGGGAGGGTATCGTTCTCAGCTAGAACTCTGCTGGTCCTGCGTTCGATTCTCCGACCGGCCAATGAAGAATTAGAGGAATTTATTTCTGGTGTTAGAAATTAATTTTTCGTTATAATGTGGTTCGGATTCCACAATAAGCTGTAGGTCCCGTTGCTAGGTAACCAATTGGTTCTTAGCCACGTAAAATAAATCTAATCCTTCGAGCCAGCCCTAGGAGAGCTGTTAATCAGCTCAGTGGTCTGTTAAACTAGGGTATACTTGACTTAATAACGCATGCTGAAGGAAATAAGCTTGAACTGCATTTTATGACAGGCAATCAAATCAGATAAGGAGTGGAATCTGATGGACATAGGAATCCTTACATTTAGGACTTGGGATGTGAAAGAACAAATGCTTCCTTAATTTTATTCATATTAAATGCGTAATGTTGGCACACACATTTTCGGTGTTACCTTTTGATTTTTGTATTCACTTGATTGCGTCTCTCACATTCTTGAATGGCTTGGCCTTGTATAAGTTCGGGAGGTAGGACAACCACATTAAGTGAAATTTCATGTAAGATCGCTCCTCTGGGGGGTTGGGGGGCAGACGGTTAAAATTAATAGGATTTGGAATAGTGAAAGTTGACGTTTGGGATAACAAACAACTTTTCACAACCAGCGCCAAGAGGGTTAATGCTAATTACGTTAGTTAGGTTCTGCTATCCTATACTTTTTTTTTTTTTTTTTTTTTTGTCTGGTGAAAATGCTCCTAAAAGGGGTCGCGAGTTAACAATGATTGGTTGAATGTAACATTTCCGAACAGTATCGTTATATGTCACTTCAGTACTCGGTGATCCAGATGAAAGCGTATTTAATAACCTAAACTTCTCTAGTCAAATATATGTTATGTCTGTTAATAAAGCTGTCGAGTTGAGAGACTAGGAAAAAATGTGTTTCATAAATCCAAAAGTAAATAGCAGGGTCGCCGAAGTCAACGTCTTTGAATGTGTTTCGGATACACACTTTCATCATGCCGAAATTTTCTTATATAATTTCTATACATTGTAAAGCAGATTGGAACATATCACAACGAATATTATAAGAGACATAGTTTTCACCATATTCTGAAGACTTGATTCTACTTAAAACGTGGAACTGATAAAATTACAAAGAACGAAACTATATATATATAGGGACGTAAAACGAACAGACACCCCTATTTTGTGGGAGGAGAACAGTGGTTTCCTGGGTTTGGGGCCTTTCAAAAACGCAGAAAGCACTCGATAACAGTATTATAATAATTTGGATAATTTTAGAGGTTATGTATCTGCAGTTCAATATTTCTGTGGGTCTGCTCATAGGTATCCAGGCCAAATGGCCTATGTTATTTATAATACTTCATATTTGATAGCAAGTTGGATTAAGTAAGTATAGCACAAACGTCTAAAATAGCCTTGTGCATAAATACAGATTAGATTTTAAAAAGAGGCTTAGCATTACACAAAACTCAGAATTAAATGAAATAGGCTACACTAATTGATAAATTTTCTTTTGATGACTTGGATGGGACAAAACAGTTTTCAATTCGGGAAACATGCTAGGCCTAGGTTACTGTGCTCTTGCCATATCTAGTGAAAACAACACACACACACACACACACACACACACACACACACTGTAGATAGGGCAAGAGCACGGTAACCTAGGCCAAGCACGTTTCCCAAACTGAAGATTGTTTTGTCCCACAGTCATATATATATATATATATATATATATATATATATATATATATATATATATATATATATATATATATATATATATATATATATATATATATATATATGACTATTTATCACATCACCGTGATTCATATATATATACAAACGACTTTATCCAATCACTCACCGTGAAGTAATATATTTTCATATATGTTGCAGAAGGGAATTTTAGTTGATAATAAGTCCACCGTCCGTGGGGTCGACGGTGGACTTATTATCAACTAAAAATTATTTCGCCGACTGGTTAGTGTGTCACTGTAGTCCTGATTCCTCGTCCGTCGCTGGTTCGACCCCACGGGACGGTGGACTTATCAACTAAAATTCCCCTTGGTAACATATATATGAAAATATATTACTTCTGAGGTAGAGTGAATTGGATATTAAAGGACGTTTGTATATTTATATATTATATATATATATATATATATATATATATATATATATATATATATATATATATATATATATATATATAGAGAGAGAGAGAGAGAGAGAGAGAGAGAGAGAGAGAGAGAGAGAGAGAGAGAGAGAGAGAGAGAGATGTTGCCTTGTATTATTTGGCAAAATGCATATGAATGCTGCAATTGAGGAAAGCAGTATCCAGGTCTGTGACAGAGACAGTTCGTACCATGTGACAGCACCAAGAGAGGTATCTCATCTGTATCTCTCAGAAAATGGAAAAGGTGTTAGGGCGTCAAATCGCCTCTCCATTCTTGTGTTTCGCTCCTCATATGTACATAATCACGTCATATATGTTACTTGTTATTATTTCAGATTCTTATGTATCTCATTGTATGCATCATTGTACAGCCTTTCTGCCGATACATATATCTGCCTTTGCATGTTGTGTAACGCATTATATATGTCTTTTTATGCCTGTTAACAAACATAACTTCTGGATGGATGCAGCAGGGGGCCGCAGGTCGCCCACTACCTTTCCATCCGCTTTCCGCATTATAAACACCTGTCGAGAACAGTAAACAATCAGTCTTTCATTTCTGACATTTCTTGAACCTTCACACTGGTGACCCCGAAGAGACAGGTAGCGCGGTTTTGACCCAGCTATTCACAGACTAAAAACGGCCGCAGCCTACCATCAGAGAACCTTTAGTGGATTAATTACAGTGTCAAAGTTTAGGCCTCTAATAGCTCCTTCCCTGGTGGAAACCGTGCCATTAAAGGAGTAAATACGGTGTACCCAAATGGGCAGGTTTTGGCACTTCGTTCGACCACTTGGACACTCAGCACCATTAACGGACTCAATACTGTGCATTTTCCCCACGTTTTGGTGCGTGAATAGTAAAGATGTCGTAAGCTGAACTTCAATGCAGACCCGCGAGTATTGTCTGTACACCCCTCTTGCCAACAAAGCCAGACGCGGTCAAACTTCCTCCGTTTTCGTGGCAGAACACAGTATCATAGTTCCTGCGCGCAGATGCGCACTTTCTCGTGGTGCGCATCTCAGACAATGCTATCAAATCCGATGTCACCATGACAGCGCTCCCAGAAGAGGTGTTCAGCAGAGTCTCTCCCCGGCTCGACGCACAGCTGGACAAGGTCACATACGCAACCTTGAAGGATAAACTCATCCAAACTTACTCCATGCCCGTGACCAAGAGAGCACAGTGCGCACTTGACCTATTATCCCAGCCCCTCGGAGAAGCTTCACCCAGGGAAGCGTGGGACGAACTACGGGGCTTGGTAACACTGCCAGGCCGCAACGAAAACGGGAGGAAGATGAAGGTAGACTTAACGAGAGTGATCCTCCTTCGGTGCCTCCCGCAGGAAGTTAGGGGCCAGATGAAAGCCGCAGATGCCCTCAACATGGACGCCTTAGTTGATGTCGCCCAGAAAATACACGAGGCCACCAAGGCTCGAAACACACCACCGCCCTCGCAGCTGCCGCCCTTAGAGCCTGCGGCCTGATGGAGGAGAACGATGACAGCGAGGGAGACATCAACACCGTTTACAGGAAGAAGACACCATTCAGGGAACACAGGACATGGTCAAACCCGGCATGGTGCTTCTTCCATAGAAAATTCGGCACCAATGCCAGGAACTGCAGACCTCCCTGTTCCTTTACAAAAAAACAACAAAAGCGGCCACAAGTAACAGCAGTGGCCGCGAAATCCAACTCCCCCCGACCAGCAGGTTTCTTCATCAGAGATGAAATTTCGAAGCAGTGCCTGCTGGTAGACATGGGAGCAATGCAGTCGGTCTTCCCGCCATCCAAGGAAGATTTAGAAAAATACCTGACTCAACACCTGCCCTCATAGCAGCAAACAGAACTCCCATCCGCATGTATGGTATGACAACGGGGACTATCTACATTCTGGGCCGCAGATACCACTGGCCCTTTGTCATCACGGAGGTTAAGTTCCCCGGCTGGGTGCAGACTTCCTAGGGCACCACGGACTTCTGGTCAACGTCGGAAGACAACGCCTCCTCGACACAGGAAAAGTTAAATGTATCTTAGTTTAACCAGACCACTGAGCTGATTAACAGCTCTCCAAGGGCTGGCCTGAAGGATTAGATTTATTTTTATGTGGCTAAGAACCAATTGGCTACCTAGCAACAGGACCTACAGCTTATTGTGGAATCCGAACCACATTATAGCGAGAAATGAATTTCTATCACCAGAAACAAATTCCTCTTGTTCTTCACTGGCCGGTCAGAGATTCAAACTCGCGACCAACAGAGTGGTAGCTGAGAACAGAACCCGCTCACCCAGCGAAGAACTCCTCAACACAGGAACCTGCCACTCCCGTCAGCTCTCCACCGGACCTGGAATGCCTGCCATCTGCTCCACAGCCCCCAATGTCTCTCCTACAGGAGTTCCTGGACGTATTCAAACCAGATATACGCCAGTCACCAGGTGCTTCAGCAAAGCACAGCATCTTCTATCATATTTGGCCAGCCCTATGAGAGCTGAAAGTCAGCTCAGTGGTCTGGTTAAACTACTTTAATAATAATAATAATAATAATCTTCTATCATATCACCATGACGGGCCCACCAACCCATGCCAAGTTCCGACAAAAGTCCCCCCAAAAGTTACAAGACGCCAAACGGGACTTCGCAGAGATGGAACGGATGGGGCGCCTGTAAAAAAGCATCAGGCCTGTGGGCGTCTCCCCTCCACATGGTAAAGAAGTCCGATGGTTCATGGAGGTCTTGTGGGGAATGTCGGCGCTTGAATTTACTGACAACACCAGACCACTACCCCCTCCCAAACACACAAGACCTGATGGGCGCCCTCCACTGCACAAAGATTTTCTCCAAGATGGACCTCCTGAAGTCATACTTCGAAGTCCCTGTGCATCCCAACGATGTCCCAAAGACTGCCATCATCACGCCCTTCAGGACTTATACATTTTCCTTTTCCACTTTCGGTCTCAAGAATTCCAGTGCCACATTCCAGCACCTGATGGTCACCATCTTGGGCGATCTACCTTTCTGCATCTGCTACGTCGATGACATCCTCATCTTCTCCAGGTCCCAAGAAGAACACCTTTGCCACGTCCGCACCATCTTGAAATGTCTGCAGGAGAGCGGACTAGTTGTCAGGTTCGATAAATGCATTTTCAGGACAGAAAAAGTAGACTTCCTCGGACACAAGACTTCCCCAGCAGGAGTGCGCCCCACGGCCTCTTAAAGTAAAAGCTATAGAGAATTTCCCGAAACCACAAACCATCAAGGCCCGTCAGGAGTTTCTCAGGATGATAAACTACTACCGATGTTTCATCCCAGACGTTGCCCGCACTATGTACCCCCAGACATCAATCCTGAAGGGCAAGCCAAAAGCACTAACCTGGGAGGCTCTGCAGCAGCAGGCATTAATAGAAACAAAGACAGCCCTCGCCAATGCCACTACCTTGACTCACCACAACCCCCCCAGCTGCCCTCAGACCGACAACGGACGCCAGCAACATCGCCTGCGGCCTAGTACTCAAGCAACTAGTGAACGGCGCCCCCCAACCCTTGGCCTTCTTCAGCCACAAGTTTTCGCCAGCAGAGACCCGCTACAGTGCCTTTGACAGGGAGCTGCTGGCTATCTACCAAGCCGTGAGACACTTAAAGTACCTGCTGGAGGGGACTGAATTCATGATCCTAACAGATCACAAACCCTTGGTGCACGCATTTGCAAAGCCGGGGACGCGTGGTCTGCAAGGCAACAGCGACACCTGACCGCCATCTCCGAATTCGGGGCATCATCAACTACGTCCCTGGCAGGAAGAACCCAGTAGCCAAAACCCTGTCGAGAGTAGAAATCAGATCCCTTAACCTCGGCACCGACTACAAAGACCTGGCAAAAGAACAAGCAGCAGACCCAGAGACGGCAGCCTACAGAATGGCAGTGACGGCTCTTAAGTGGGTAGACGTGCCCTTAGGAAACTCGAACACAACTCTCCTCTGCGACACCAGCACAGGCCACCCCTGCCCCCTAGTACCCGCCTGGAGGAGGGAGCAGGCGTTCGACATAGTCCACGGTCTCTCCCACCTCATGACTGACAAGTTCGTCTGGCATGGCATCAACAAGGACATCCGACAGTGGGCAAGGAGCTGCATCCCATGCCAGGTGAACAAAACATCCCGGCACATAGAATCCAGAGTCAGCGACTTCCCCCAGGCTCATTGGCGCTTCGGCCACATCCACATCAACGTCGTCGGGCCTCTTATGCAGCCGGGAGGAGCCAGATACTTCCTGACGATAATAGACCGCTCCACCCACTGGCCCAAGACAACCCCCATGGAGGAGGCATCAACAGTGTCGTGCGCAGAGTCCCTTCTCTCCAGTTGGATCAGTCGTTTCAGAGTGCCAGACAGCATCACTACAGACAGGGGTCCAGCCTTCGTGTCAGAGCTCTGGATCTCCTTGGCACGCCTGATGGGTACAACACTACACAGCACAATGGCCTACAACCCCACAGTGAACAGCTTGGTCAAGAGGGCACACCGATCTCTTAAGGCAGCTCTCATGGCACATTGCACCAACGAGAGCTGTGCCCTCCCCTGGTCCTGCTGGGTCTCCGCACCGCACCGAAAGCAAATGGCGATGCCTTCCCTGATGAGACTGTCTACAGGGAGACACTGGCCATTCCTGGAGAGTTCTTCCTGCCGTCAGCTGACGGCGCCGACACCCCCGCCCGAGGTTGAGGGAACTCTCACAGAAGTTCGCGCCCTGCCATAAGATCTTCACCGAGAGAACCACCACCTACAGCCCACCCGCTTTAGACCCCTGCCCCTACATCTTCGTCAGGGTGGACACCCATTGACTGCCCTTAACCAGGCCCTACAGGGGCCCCCACCGAGTCATCAGGCAGGCTGCCAAGGCATACCCCCTTGAGATCCACGGGCGTGAAGACTGGGTCACCATCGACAGCGAAGTACGTGAGGAGGCAGGCAGGCGCCCCAGAGTTTCCCTTCAGTACCTCCCCGCAAACACATCCGCCCCCCACCAAAGCAGGGTCCGGGGCGCCCATTGGACACACCGAGCCAAGCCCAGATGTTGGTCCCACCCCACGCCCACAGTTCTCCAGGAGTAGGGGCCCACCCCAGCTACCTCACCTATTGCATGATTAATGTTGTTTCATCCAATAATTGCTCCTCTAATTATTGTCTTGGGTGGGGAGTATTTGTAAGGGTATCAAATCGCCTCTCCATTCTTGTGTTTCGCTCCTCATAAGTACATTAATCACGTCATATATGTTACTTGTTATTGTTTCAGATTCTTTATGTATCTCATTGCATGCATCATTGTACGGCTTTTAATATATATATATATATATATATATATATATATATATATATATATATATATATATATATGCTCTTTACATGTTGTGTAACGCATTATATATGTCTTTTTATGCCTGTTAACAAACACAAATTCTGTATGGACGCAGCAGGGAGCCGCAGGGAGCCCGCTACCTTTCCGTCCGCTTTCCGCATTATAAACACCTGTCGAGAACAATAAACAATCAGTCTTTCACTTCTGACATTCTTGAACCTTCACAAAGGAAGATAATGGGAAAATAAGATAAATACGTGGAAAAACACAAAATGCAAAATCACTTAATGACTTTCAGTGGTAGGAGATTGTTAACTAAAAGGGATAGGGTGAACTAAACCGGTAATTGCTGTTCTGCTGTGTTACTAACCGACGGGTTTCATATGTAATTTTCGTCAGTTTTACGCTTTGGGTAGAATCTAGTCTTTAGAAAATGTTGATAATTACATGTTTTTTTTATAATAATGGGTGAATTTGTTTTAGTTTGCGATAAAATTTGTGGAAAACACATTAAAAGTTCGGCATGAAAATTGTGGATCCGAGACAGTTAAAGACGTTGGACTAACGAACACATTTTTCCCAGTATGTCAACTCGTAAGCATTATTAAGAGATGTAACATATATTTGAGAGAGAAATTTAGGTCATTAAATAAGCTTTCATCTAGATCACTAAGTACTTATACGAAGTATTATGATGATATTCGGACTTGTTACATTCAAGCAATCATCGTCAAGCTCCCGCCCACTTTCAGGTGCGTTTTCGCTATATTAAAAAAAATAGTTTAGGGGAAGTTATCTTTGCGCGAATGCACTGAAGCGGTAGAGTGTTTGACCATGCAATGTAGTTGGTTGTTGCTTAATCAGGACACGTATTACAAGTCCATATCATCTCATCAATAGTTTTCTGATGAACAAGAATCATCCACTATATCTCTCTAGGATTTTCTTCAGACACTGAATGAAGTCCATAACGTGTTTCTTCTCTCATATTTATTTCCGACCCCGTGGTTAGATCAAGAATGTCTCTGTTTTAGCTGAGGACGGCCCTGTTTCCTGTGAGTTACCATTTCACTGGCTTATGGAATAGGTAGGTCTCTGGTGTTGGTGATCTGCTAATGCTGTAATTTTGAAGTTCGGGTCCCATATTAAATGTTGATTTTTTACCATCTTTATCAGAGTAGTTAAAGTACTTAGAGAAAAGGGGGCGGGCTAATCCAGTCAATATATACCTCGGTGCTGGTAGTGTTTTCGTTTGAACGCATTTGATGTTTATTCGTACACTTCCTTCATGCAAAGAGTCTTCCAATTGTAAATAGTAGCTGTTGATAGCTCTGGGTCTATGGGTTTTTCTTGATGTGAAGCTGTTACGGTTTAGGCAGTTTTGATTTCTGTCTTTTCTATGAGAGAGAGCGAGAGAGAGAGGGAGGTTTACTCAGTCTTGTCGTTTTTCTTAGCCCAACTTTCTGGAAGTGCAATCAACATAAGTATATGTTTTGGCTCGGAAACACCAGAAAAGACTATGACAAATTGAATTGCCAATTTTTATGTTTTACTTTTAATCTTTTTGATACGTTTTTACTGTTGAAAAATTCTTCCGAAATATGTTCATTATCTAGAATTTCTTCTTTACCCAGTTGTAAATTTTTTTTTTTTTTTTCACCGTTATACTCGCATTAGCTCGTTAAAATTCTTTCCATACTCGCCCTTGTCTTTCATAGAAGGTATGTTTTGTTCACTCTTCATTTTACGTTGAATTAGTCGAGGGGGCTGGGTGGAGCCTGGTCGTCGTCATTAGGTTTGCTCATTAAAGTTGCCATCACCTGAATATTTGAAATGAGTTCCAGAACAGTTCTGTGAGTCTACCCTCTGTGGATGGCGATGTTCATCATTTTCTCTCGTTTTGAGGGTCCTCAGTTAATCCAGTTGTACACGGAAATCACTGAAGTGGAGAATAATTCCTGATTTCGGTTAATTTTCCTTCGTATTAACAGGTCAAAGATTTTGTTGTGCGATCATGGTGTGTTGAGAAATAGTAATGATTGGCTTGCGGTCAAGTACTATGTATATTTTGAATCTTGAGATCTGTAGAAAAAAATGAACTTTTGAAAAGATTTTGTTATTTTTGCTGTGAAAGACGACCATAGAATCATGATGTATGCTAGACCCAGAAGTCTTATAATTAAACTCTTACATTGTATTTAGGTTCGCAAAAGAAACTGATGAATCTGATCTCAAAAATATTGCAAGTTCGTTGCCATGGGAGTCACTGACTTCTTTTGAGAACTGTCAGACACGTTCTCGCATTACGACTACCTGAAACCCGAACCTTGTAGATGGTATTCAAAATGCCCGTTGCGTGATCATTTGCCAGGTATATGCACACGGTGCTTACCGTTAGTATTGTCTCCTTAAATCCTGAGGATGACGTGGTTCAAGAGTTGCTTGTGAATAGCAAGACTTATGTATTTATTTACCTGTTTGTTTATCGTTTTTGATATTCATTATTGCGTAGTGGATCCTGTTTCCCTTGAACTATCATAAGAGGGAAATGTTCCCCCCTTCACATTTTGAGTGGGTTTATTTTGATGAATATTAAGTTTCAGTTTGTCTTTCATCCCACTGGGAGCCATATGGCTGCGGGGGATCGCTTCCTCGAAATTCCTGACAACAAAGGTAATGAATGAATATGATTTTATTTTTCCCACAAATAGCTGTGGCTCCATTATGAGACACTGGTAAAACTTCGCTATCTGTTGATTTCCATTGTGTCGGGCTGTTTCACAAGAGGTATAGGCATTCTGATGTTAAATTTTGACGGTTGGTGATGAAACGCTTTTTGTCATCGAGATGTTGGCGATAATAGTGCCATCTGTGATTAGGAGTGAAAAAGATATTTTAATGAGAGGCTATAGAGACGAGCATATGCTTGATCACTGGTCTTCAGAAAACATTGCCTTTACATGCTATTGAATGGGGCTCGCTTTTTCCTCGCATGTTACTATCAGTAGCGTCCTTTTTCTCTTTAAGGAAAAAGAAGTCCGGGATGTGTTTCTCAACTCAGCATCTTGACACCGTTGGAGGTTATTGCTTCCAGCATCTTTTCTGGGACCAAGTTTCATCCTGTTCCTGTTCCAGGAAGCGTGTTCCGTTTAACTGGAATAATGCTTGGATGTCAGCCGTTGACATTTTTCGCTTAGGTATTCCTCTCCCTTGTCCATCCCGTATTCCGTTTCTTTTTCAGGTCTTGCCTTTATGACTCATTCTCTTATTTAGCAGACATAAGGTTTTGCCTTTTTTTTCTCTCCACGTTCTTCCTCTTTCCTTTTCCTTCTGTGGTGTCATTTCTCCTGTTCCTCCGTTTAATCATCTATCTTTTTATAGGTGTCTTCATATCCCCAAACTCTATCATGTCTCTCTATTATTCCTCTGTGTTCAGTTTTTCTCTTGTATTCCTTTCTCCTATTCCTCGAACGAACGAATTGGGGATAGGAAAGATTGGAGATGTATTTGGGGTAGAGGACGGGGTTGAGGGGACAGATTAGAGGTGATAAGGGAGGAAAGTGAAGGAAGTTGGGAGAGAAATAGAGGTGGGCAGACCCCCTTGCTTCGTCAGGTGAAGTTGGCGATGAAGAGGAATGAGGGACAAGCGGAGGTAGGGCCACGATGTGGTTATGAGTGATGATAATTTTTTTTTATTATTTATTTTTTTATTTATTCCTCCGTCTACTCCTCTATCTTTTTATGGGTGTCTTCATATCCCCAAACTCTATCATCTCTCTCCATTATTCCTCTGTGTTCAGTTTTTCTCTCATAGTCCTCCTCCTCCAGCTTTCTTGCCATATTGCTTCTCCTCTTGTTTTTCTACAATACTCATTCGTATTTTCTTCATATGTTTCTGGTGTTCCAGTTGCTTCTCGAATTCCATTCCATCCAGTTTCCTTCATATTCTCCTTTTCCATATTTCCCTTCACGTTTCCCCACTCTAGTTATCCTCATATTCCTCTATCCTGTTATTCTTCTGCCCTCTCTCCCCACCCGCTTTTCTTCCTTTGTTTTCTTCCCATAATTTTTCCTCATGTTTTCGTCTCACAATACCAAACGTCCAGTTTTCATCATTCAAGTTCTATACTGTTTTCTTCGTATTTTCTCCTTCTCTAACTCCCTCTCTCAAACCTTACTGTAGTTTTTTTCGGTTTTTCCCCAACATCCCCTGTCCAAATATTCTCGCAATCTTCTTAAAAATTTTCATTTCGTTTTGCTCAGCTTTCAGTTTTCATCCCCTATCCCTTCTCAACCACTCGTCATCAAGTTTTCTTCTCATAATCATTTCCATTCTCTTTCTATAATCATTACTCAAATTACTTATCAAAATCTCTTCTTACAACCTTACTCTAACCGTGCCCAGAATCTCCCTCCCACCCACATTGTAGGCGGACAAGCCCATCTAGCCCCCCGTACATTACGTCCACAGGAGTACCTAATGCATATAATTACATGACGTCGAGCCCACTGGGGCTTAATGGGGAAGGCGTGGGAAAAAGTTTCACCTGACTTTCATCGGGTAATGATGAGTTAATCTGACCTCGCAGCCAAGATGCACTCCCGGACTTCAAAGGAAGGATGCTTCTCTCTCTCTCTCTCTCTCTCTCTCTCTCTCTCTCTCTCTCTCTCTCTTCTCTTTCTTTTGTATTATTCCTCTTTTTGTGCAGGGTGGCTGGTGGGGAAGGGCAGTTGTGAATGACGCTGCGTTACGCGTTTCTTCCTTATTCTAAATTGAATTATTTTAACGCTGCCACTTCTGTAATACTGTCGTTGAACAGATGGAAGGCATTTGTTTCACGTCTGCTGCTGGATGATTTTTGACCTAATACCCATTTCTCATTAACCTCTCGATTCATGCTCATGCAGGCACTATCTTCCGATAGGTGGAGGCCTCATCGTCGCCACCCACTATTTTCTTTTTCTGCCTTCTCCTTTTTATGAATGTTACATATCCCTTCCTTGCAGCTTTAGTTATACCTCGGTATTTATTGCATGTGTTTATAAGTGTATTTAAGAACTTGGCAAATCTGGTAATTTTGTCCCTATAGTAATAGTAATTTTGTTCAGTTTGCGACAGGCTCTGAAACATTATGTAACTGCGTGCTCACGTACACACACACACACACACACACACACACACACACACACACACACACATATATATATATATATATATATATATATATATATATATATATATATATATATATATTTATAAATTATTTAACGATCATGAAGTTTTTCATCTAAGATTCCTCCTGAATCAAAGCTGAAAGCTGGAAGTTGAGGAGACCATAACCACCATGTTGGATGTCCACCACTGTGATGCACGAGCCTGTAATGGCTACTTCGTGTCTTGGGAAGGTAACTGGAATGACTGCGGTTTTTCTTAGAACTGAGAGAAAACTTCAGCCTTAACAGATGGAGTGCATGTAGCCCTGATCTGCTTCGCGATTCATTAACTGACACTGAATTTAATGCTTAGCTTTGTACGATTTATTTTTATGACTGGGTTATTTAACTATATACCTTAAAGAAAGGGAAAGAATTTTATAGTAGTAGTGCAAAAGTCTTGTGCAGAATTTTTTTTATTTTTTTTGCAAATAAAGATAATCTTCTTAGCTTTGAATTCTGGCACAGTAGCTAGAGAAAAGAATAGCTGTATTTTTCCGGGTGCAACAAACAGCCAGATAGGTCCGTATACAGTATACCTAAATGCGAAGGCAACATCGTCGCTCGCCGCCTTGTGAGTGATGGATAAAACTGACAAGACAAACACGAAGAAAGAGACAGACAGCCATTTGAGTAGAAATGTTTGACTTCGCTTGTGCTTGACAGGGTTGTTTAATAAAAATACCGGAAACACTGCAAGTATTTTGCAGACTTGTATTCCTTGCTTGCGTCTTTTGGAGAAATTGTGGGAAGACTGCTGGAGGCTTGTGCTTCTTAGGGTGCATCCACACCACAGTCAAACATATGAGCTCACAGTGCCAACTCATCGCACAGACCTCACAAATAGGTCGAACATAGGATACCGACTTATTAGTAGTTCTAACCAGTATTTTGAATGATTCTCGAGCATTTGGCAAAGGTTCGTTCTCCACTTATGGTCACTGACTTGTTTTCAACCTGTTTGTGATCTATATGTAATAAGTTGCTGACGTGTTTATGGCATGGCCTGTTATAGTGTGAACGCACCCCAAGGGTGCTCCACACTAGAGTAAAACATTTCATCCATACACGTGTGTGATTTGTGACATGCATGTCACAAACAGGTTGAAAACAAGTCAGTGACGTAAGTGGAGAACGAATCTTTGGTAAACACTGGATAATTGCATGAAGCGCTGCTTAGGAATACTAATAAATCACTGACTTGTATTCAACTTGTTTGTGATGTGCGTGCAATAAGTTACCGAAATGAATTCCCGTAACTGGGGCTCATTATCATGGATGATAAAAGATAAGACTGACATGGATCAGGGACGATGTGCTCTGTGTGCAACTGGCAACATGACAGCAACATTTACTTCCTTCCAGTGAGACACACCAAGTTGCTGCCATTCCTCTCCTACTGCTGTAGCGTCTGTGGTTGCCCTGAGAGACCATGAGACCTACTGTAGTGCTCCTGTACATAATGACATTCTGAGCTCCTGAATAGGACACCTCGTTTTTATTCTGCTACGTTGATGTGCTGTTAAAAAAAATGCATAGATAATTTAAGAATCATTATGAGCCGTACTATGTCCACTGTGACCACTCGACTAAGAAATAGAGCAGTAGCAATCCTTTTATCCAAAACATCATGATAAGCTAAGAGGAAAGGATCTAAATTGTGGGAAAAGAGGGATGCTGTGCCTCCTGTTTCCTCACTGAGGTTTTTTCACATCATGGATGACCTCAAATGCCGTGTACGCTTCTTTATTTGTATCACATCTTTTCTCCATCGGTATTGTCATCTTTTGTACAATCATTACCGTACCTTTGTATTTATGTATTATAATTTTTTTCGGCCCTCTTATCTACGTCCATTAAGAGGCAACGTTTGTTAGACGTACCAGTCATGTTTATTTCCCTCCTTTGTTCTCAATAATGCTTTGGGAATTTCATCTTACCACCGCTGATGTTGTACCGTTGGCTTTCTGATTATTTGATAATGTTGCAGTATCTTTGTTATTTCATACTATGAACTATGTAATAACGTTTCGTAACCCATTAGTACTATTTAGTGTATAGTACAGACATTATTATTATTATTATTATTATTATTATTATTATTATTATTATTATTAAGAGTTACATTATTATTAACAATATTTACATGCAACTTTACTTTAATTTTTATCTCTGTGTAATCTGCATATTTTTCTTCATTATATTTCCCTATGTGTATCTCTGCATGGCCTTGAGCTGAAGTGAAGAGTAATTATTATTATTATTATTATTATTATTATTATTATTATTATTATTATTATTTAGGGCATCCTCTGAGAGAGAGAGAGAGAGAGAGAGAGACTTCAGGTTCAGCTCAAACACAGGTTAAGATATGAAATTGACGTAACGGCGTACTGTCAGACAAGTCTGTCAAGCCAGAAATAATGTACAGTAGAATAAAACCTGACGCACCGGAGACTACAAAGAGGATCCAGCTTTAATGGCCTTAAATCCGTAAGCCAGTGGAGAGAAACAAACCGGTTAATGAAGGATGAAGATGAGAATGATGTTGATGATTATGATAAGTGATGGGAAAAACTCCGGGAGATGATTATTGAGGAGGGAGGGAGAGTGGGAAGGGGGAGGTCCTAGAGACACGGTGGTGGGGGAATGGAGACCTACCTCCTCTTACGTTATCCCCGAAGGGTTACGCCTTGCCTGGTTCTCGGTCAAAGGTTAGCTGCAGGTCACGATCAAGTGTCAGACTGGGGTCAGACCTTCGCTGCCGGCTTCTTGCAAGTGGGGTGTTCTCATCTGATCAAAAGAGATTTGTTTTATCAGAGCTTACTGTTATCTTTGATAAGGTGTTTGTTTTATCTGATCGTGTATTACTCCTGTTTTTATTCGTTTCTCTCTCTCTCTCTCTCTCTCTCTCTCTCTCTCTCTCTCTCTCTCTCTCTCTCTCTCTCTCGAGTTTATGGTGCTCCACACTCGCCTCACGAATAAACTGCCCTGGGCGAAAACGGAATGATGTGTATTCTTTTCCTGAAAAATCCAGTGTTGCTCTGTTGGCATCATCAGTGAAATTTGTATCTGGTGGTCAATCGATCGAAGGGCTTCGTAGCAAGAGTTGGAACGAAACCGATTAAAATGATGATGGCTCTAATAATTGCTCCATCTAAATATGTCTGCTATTATATCATGATGACTTGAGTGGGTCTAGATTCCTATCTCCGGAGTGCATTGAATAGTCGGTTTTCCTATCGTAAAGGAGTGAGTAGCCTACTCTGCGTTGAGGCAATTATTTTACCTTTGCACCTGCAAAACCGGGCAAGAGGCGATACTGTGGTACCTCTACCGTACAGACAACTGCACCATGAAATGTATTTACGTCTTGCGTCATGCTTATCATTGAAAGGTTGTCATAATCGACATGGAGCCCTCTACGACTCCAAAGTTCTTTTTCGATGCTGTCGTTGTTTGTTCTGTTCTGTTCTGTGTCCTATATACCGTAAGTGTCCTTGATGCTTGTTTGCTTCTCCCTTTTGTCCTCGGGAGCATAATGTGAACGTGTAGGTGTGTTAACCTTTTTAATCTGTTTTGGATTTTACGTTTATCCCAGTTCGCTATTGTGCCTCTTGCTTTGAGTTCGCAGTATCCTCCCCATGACCAAGAAAAGTCCTCGCTTCAGCTTTGCCTGAAAAAGACTTATTGCATCCAAGAGTTGTTGTTTATCTTGTATAGAAAGCGTGTGTGAATGAACAGGTTGCGGCCTAAAGTTAATTATGTCCATGTTCACTTCTTTGTAGTCGTCAATCTGCGTACTTTTGCGTCATGAATCCAAAGACGTCAAAGGCTCTCGCGTAATGAGCGAGGCTCATTGACACCGAAACTGTCAGACTATTATTTGCATCAAAGTACAGAGATAGCGTGCTAGGTTAGTCTATAGGAAGCAGTTCTGTGAATTATTAACCCACTTATTCATGGAAGCCACGAGGAGTTGACGCTTCTCTGAGCCTGTATGCAGTGTTCATTGAGAATGACTTCTTTTCATGGTGAGGAAATGCCTTAAGCGTCTCTTCTTTATTTTTGACTTGCTCGTTTTCCTTCCAGTTTTCGGCCCTTTATTGTTACTCGAGTTAGTGAGGAAACCTAAGGAAGAGCAGCTGAGTAGAATCTTAGTCAAAGTGCAGCGAGACTAAGACACCTTTACATTTTCTGGGTGAAAGGCTAAAAAGATGGCTGTGTTTGTTTCTTGGAAATTAAATTCCCTGAGTAAATTTTCTGCAGTGTAGCAGAGCAAATATAACATCACCTCGAAAACAAAGAGGAATCTTTGATATTTAAGATGGCAGTTTTTTTCGCGGAAATAGACAAGATTCCAAAACATAGAAAAACTCCTACTCTGTAAATATCAGATTTGGTGCTTAAATTACCTGTTAATGTCCACTAGGAGCCATTGATTTATGACCAGATGAAGCGCACGAGTTGGGAGAGCTCCTTAGGTTGTTCTTTATGGCTTCTGGACCTGGCATGTGGAAGCAGCATGAAGCACAACCTATGGCAAAATGCATAAGAACCCTGCAGGTTTTCTTTCGACAGAACTTTCGTTGGTAACTGAAATTTTTTACTCGTTGTAAGAACCCATTTAAGAAACTATTGTAGGTTTTCTTTCGACAGAACTTTCGAATTAAGACTAACTGATTTAATTTTTTTATTTCGTTGTGGTAGTCCCTGCAGCAAATTTCTTCAAACTTTATTTGTAATTTTGATCAAGAGGGGCGGGGATGTTGGGGGAAGGGCGAAGGCTGATGGCTTTTTTTGCCTTATTGTGTGCTGGCGAAATTAATGTTTAAGATTTATTTTTCGCGTTTATAATTTTTTAAATTAGTTATTAAATTTGATTATTTTAGTGTACGTCCCTGACATCAAACATTTATGCAGATTCTTCGAAACTCCATCTTAAATTTGCTCCTATCATGTATTTGAGTGCAACATATACTAATGAATAGTTAAGTAGTGAAACCCCATTGAGTGTCTTTATTAAGATGTATTTCAGTAGTTCTTTTTTATGCAAGCGTTCTTTGTCTTTAGTGAGCCTTCCATTCCTTCTCCCTTTTTGTTTCCAGGCCATTATTCTTTTTTCCAGTCACTCTTTTCAGGAGTCCCTTGACCCTTTTATACACGTCTAATCGAGGTTTTTCGTCATAATTTTCTTACGATCTCTGTTTTCTCTCACTCTTTCCCATTCTCCATCCATTTAATTTTTCAGTGGTCTTCCCCTCCGCCATCTCAAACAGCTCTCTTCGTGATGTGGAACATTTCGGTCTTTGTGAGCCAGATCTTTCCCCGCGCCCTTTTTGACAATCTGAGGCGGAGTATTTGGGAGGTTGACAACGTCCTTTACTGTCAGTATTATAGCTTGAAGTCT